>NC_142355.1:41519848-41676411 GCF_059441175.1 Urocampus carinirostris
TTTGTTTATATCTGTTTTGCTTCCAAGGATGAATCATTTACAATGAAAAACACAGGCAACACAGAGAGTTCCCACAAAGAGATTAAAATTATCAAGGTAAAGTCAAGTACTTACATGAAGAATTTTATAATATTCAAAAAGTTAAAAAAAATTAAGCACAAGTAGTACATTTAAAGCCTCTGTACTTTTTAGAGTACAGGGCTCTGGCTGCACTTTTACTGTGAGATGAGGTAAGTCAGGCATTTAAAGCCTCTGTACTTTTTTAACAAGTTCTGTAGGCAGAACAACAAGTTAGCCCAGTGGTCGGCAACCCAAAATGTTGAAAGATTGGACCAAAAACAAAAAGATTGCAATAAAATGCAGCATGCATTTATACAAATAAAATGGCAACATTCTGAAAAGGTAAAGTAAATAGAATCACATTAATACAATTTAAGTTATTTTCTCTCTTTTAACCTTTGGGTTCCTTGCCTGATCACACATTCAGACGCCTGTTTATGACCTGCGCCGCTCTTTTAAAAGGGGCGGGGCTTGGGCCGCATACATTGTCTCTCACACAGGGCACACGGAAGAAAACAAACAAAACAGGAATGTGCGTACTTACTGAAGTAAAAGGTTTCGATAAAACCGGATGTGTCAGGAACCGGATCAGGACCCAAATGTGTGACGTTTCTCAAACAAGCCTTTCATTTTACGGGAAATGGAGTCATGCATGTTAAGGAACAGTCTGGCGTGGAATGATAGGAAGCCAGAGGCCGACGAGATCGATACCAATTGTCCGAGCAGATATCGGACAGATGGGGTCGATACCGGAAAGAATGGGACAGACAGGATTGATATCAAAACAGGATATCGAAATCAAACAGGACAAACTAGACGGGAACAAAACTGGAAACCGATATTAAGCAATGGGACAGACAGGAATGAAATCAAAATAGGATATGTGGTCTGCATTTATATAGCGCTTTTCAAGTCAATGAAGACCTCCCAGAGCACTTTACAATGTGCTTCACACTTTTCCCTTTTACACACTAACTAACCGATAGCAGGGTCAGCCATGCAAGGCAACTACCTGCTATCGGGGGCATTAGGGATTCTGTGTCTTGTCCAAGGACACTTCGACATATAACACTGAGGAGCCGGGAATCGAACCTGCGAACTCTTGGTCCCAAGATGAGCGCTCTTCCATTTAGATCTGGGGTGGCGAATGACTTTGACACGAAGAGTCGAAATTTTTAACTGTGAGAGTCGAAGAGCCACACCACGCATTGACCTGCCATGACAGACAGACACACACTTAAAAACATATTATTTCCCATAACACACTCCTCTCCTTACACTACAACACGTATTGTTCTTGTGTTGATTTCAAGGAAAGTGTCCACCCTCAATACACACAAAAAACTAAACATGAAACAAGGCAAAAGGCAAAATATGATTAGGCAAAGAGCCCCATTCTTATTGGCCAAGAGCCGCATGCGGCTCTAGAGCCATGTGTTCGCCACCCCTGATTTAGATGATACGAGGAGTCATGGGAGAAAGTTTATGAGCGCTCTACCTCCTGAGCCGATGCCGCCCTATTGAAATTAAACAGGACAAACTAAATGGGAATGAAACTGGAAATCGGACAAAATGAATAGGAAAAATACCGGACAGGTAATACCAACAGGAAACAGGTCCGAGTCAAAACCCACATCTTGCGGGGCAGAGGTTCGTTGACGGAATGACAAAGGAAGAGTGAGAACACTGAGCTTAAATAGAAGGAAAGTCAATCCGACAACGAGCCTCAGCTGGCCCCACACGGGAGGGGGCCAATTGGGCACCATGGCAAACGTGACATAATGTAGGGGAGTAAGAGTACAGTTTCTTCTTCACAAATCTACTCAAGATGTTTTTTTTCCTCCTGTGATTGGTCAAAATCAATGGGGTTTTTTCAGGAATTTTGTGTTGTTCACTTTAAATTTGTTGAATATAAAAAAGGTTCAACTTTTTTTGTATTTTATCTTTTTTGTACACCTGAAATGATTATAATAACTTTATAATTTTAATCTAATTGACTAATTGTAATGTGTTTTCAGTGATAATGTGTTTTACATAATACATGTAAAGTGTATTCTTGTATTTCATTGTTTATTTGTTGTTGCACTAAAAACTCAATATTTCTCATCAACTTTTCTTTGTGAGTTTCTGAGTTGCTTGACCTTAAAGTTGCTGGGTATAATATTGTTTAAGGTTTAAATAAGTTAAATGTTACCGTAGAGTGAAAAAAAAATCTTGTGCATTATCACCCCTAAGCTGAAATTTCCTTAGGGCTGTCAGTAGGCCCTTACTTTGCCAGGTTAAAATCAGACACTGATGTTATCCTTCAATCTTATTCTGAAGGCCTCTGGGCAGACTTCTGAGCCTGGCAACAAGTAATGGCTGAAATATGATTGGTTAAATGCTTACATTAAAAATGCACACATCTGGAAGCAGTGCAACCAAGAGGAAAAAAGGAATAAAAGGAACCCGAGGGACAATTTGAAATAATTTATTGTTGGTTTAAGATCAGGTAATTGTGTAATTGTAATCCTGTGCAGTCCTTTGAGACATTTTTGTGATTAAGAGCTGTATAAATAAATGTGACTTGACTTGACTTGATTGATTATTCATAGACAAGATGTAATTACATCAAATGAACATTTTTAGGCCAGCAGAGAAGACCTTGCAGGCCCTGGTGGTCTGCCACTTGTCAGACAAAACCAAATGCTGCACAATAAAAAAAACTATGTTAATAACACCGAAAGAGTACATTTTAACACCACCCCAGTGACCAGTGTTTCTTTCTATTTCAGTCAATTTTTTAGCCCTTAATCGCAAAAAGTCTCAATGGGCTGCTAAGACCACTTATACAATATCCCCTGATCTGAAACCTACAGAGTGCAAAGACCACCTAAATACAATACAGAAATTCAAACTCTTAGTTTGCCTCTCACCACAGATACATACAAAAAATGCATTACAAAGTCCAATATATATTTGAGTATTCAAAGAAAATCCTCATGATTTAAATCAAAAGATTTGCCATTTAGGGAACATCTATCTTTTATTTAATACATTCTTTATGTCACAGACCAGAAACGGACACAGGACCCAATAGCGCTCGTTTTCTCGGGTTTTTTTATAAAGAGGGAAAGTAAGGCTTGCCTCCACGATCCGATGGCTGACGGACAAAAGGAGCGAGCGGTGCGGAAGTGGCACTTCCGTGTCTGGCGAGGAGGATCGGAGACAGACGGGAAAAGCAAGTCGTTGGCCAGGACTGGAGATCAAAGGCGGTGTCGAGTTTGTAAGCGAGGTTGGTAGCAGGATGCAGGCAGGTAACGGGACAAAACAGGTCAGGTAACAGGCAGGCAGAACGGGGCGAAGTCAGGTCCGGAAACAGGTTGGCAACAAAGATCAGGCAGAAAAAATTCAGGACACAATTTTGTGGGGCTAGTGACCTTTTAATATATGGTTTGAAATAAATCAGTTCCTGTTGAGTATTACCATAACACTTAATGGCATTTTCTGCAGATCTGCCTTATATGTGGTAAAATCTTGCGAGTTAAAAACTACTTTGCTCTACAATTTTTTTCACACATCTTACATACAAAATATTTTAAACTGTAAATTGTCAGATATTTAGCTTACTTATATCTGTCGAGTCAAAACACATTAAGCAGCTAAATCAATTAAAATCCCATTAAAGTCTGCGCCGTGATTGAGGTCATTACTGACAGATGCCGAGTGATGGTGGTGGATCAAACCAGCTTAAATCAATTCATGTATTCATTAACATGCATCCGGCGTGCCTGAGTTGGCAGTGCAATGTCATGAAAATCGAAAGTGCATTTGTTCTAAATATTCACAGTAGATATGGGAAAACAGTTGGAGGTTGATCTGGGTATGGAAGAAAGGATATGACACATTCAATGTCTTATTGTTGCACCCAGTGGAGGTCTGGCTCAACCCCATGTGGAATTTTACACGACACAGCTATTTGTGCTGCTTTAAATGGAATTGGATGTAGTACAAAGATGGGGTTTGTTGTACATGGATCCCCTCATCTGCACGATTTTTTTTCCAATTCTCAGGGGATGGTACACGCTGTTGTGTAAAGCAACTAAAACATGCTTTACATGACGGAGTGAAGTGCTAGATAAAGAATTTAAAGTGAGCCCATTCATGCAAGAACATAGTGGTGGGCCACCAGGGCCTGTAAGGCCTTCTTTGCTGGCCTAAAATATTTGAATCTTGTGGTGTAATTACATTTTGTTCATGAATACGTATTAATTATTTTCAAATTGTCTGTCAGCTCCCCATTGCTGCTTTCCCTCCTGGTTGCGCTACTCCCATACATGGCCTATCATATTTGAGCATTTAACCAATCAGATTTCAGCCATTATGTGTTGCAGGCTCAGAAATCTCTTCACAAGCAGAACCGCAGGTCCTCCTGTGGCAATACATAATGATGATGAAACAGATGGTTTAGCCAATCAAATTTCGAGTTGGTAACATTAAGGCCTTCTCGCGGGCACTTGAAAACGTTAGCTTGGAGGCGGTAATGGGTAATGCACCCAAAAAATCTAAAATCCATTATTCAATTGATTCATAATAGATTTCATTTTTTTATACTACAGCGAAATGTTTAACTTTTTCAAACTTTGAACTTTTTATACTAATCAACTTTAATGTCGGGCAGCACGGCTTCGCAGTGGTTAGCGCGTGTGCAGCACAGTTCTAAGGTCTTGGGAACCTCCTATGTGGGTTTAAATCCAGCTACCGGACTTCCTGTGCGGAGTTCGTATGTTCTCCCCGTGCTTGCGTGGGTTTCCTCCGGGCACTCCGGTTTCCTCCCACATTCCAAAGACATGCATTTCAGATAGATTTTCCAGTCCAAATTGTCCCTAGGTGTGAATGAGCGAGCGAGTTGTCTGTCCCTGCGATTGGCTGGCAACCAGTTCAGGGTGTCCCCTGCCCGATGATTGCTGGGATGGGGTCCAGCACCCCCGCGACCCTACTCAGGATAAGCGGTGCAGCTAATGAGATGAGAGATGAGAACTTTAATGTCAAGCAACTCAAAGTCTCTGAAAAACATACAACTAAATGTTCATTAAAATAGTGACTTTTCAGTGCAACAACAAGTAAACAATGAACACACGTAATGTAAAACACAATATTCCGGAAAAACACAGGTAACAAAAATTTAAGTACTCCAAAACGTGTTAAAAATAGATAAGATACAACATTTTTTTTAAATGTTTATACTCAACAAATTTTAAGTCAGTAATTTAGAATCTCTGAATAAAAAAATGCATGATTTTTTGCTTATTATTTAATTATATGTTCTTTTTTCAATTACAGTTATTACGTTTTTTGTCACCAAATGGCACTTAAAAAACCCATTGTCCCTTTAAGTGCAACCCTAGCTGATTATATTTGATTTATTAGTTATTGATTCGTTTTCTTTCATATTATTTCTTGATTTTATTTTTTATTCTATTTTAAGATCTTCTTTTTTTAGGGAATTTAGAAATACATATATATTTGAAAACAGTGGAATGTTTTTCAAACGTCTTCCTGAAGTCCATGATGTTTTTTTTGTGTGTGTGTTAAGGGCTGAGTTGTTTGTTGTTGTTAGACATTTATTAGATGGGGAAAATAGATGTACATGGTAAAATGAATAAGACACACTGTTATTTGTGGATCTATTGCTTGTGATTAGTGGGGGACTTGAAAGGAGGAAGCATCCTCACAGAAAAGAAAACATTGGGTCAGTGTGGATGGCGGAGCAACAGCAGGAGAAACATACAGTGTGTGGCATGTAAGCAAAAGATGCTCTTAAGCAATGAAGATGAAAGGGAAAAAAGCAGGAGCAGAAAACTCGGACTGGAAATAAAAGAGCTGGGAGTTTGTGCAAGTGAAGAAACGGAGGAGTCGGCATCCCTGGGGGTCATAGATTAAAATGACACTGCTGTTAGTCTCCATTTTGTCTCGAGGCCGTATGTATCTGTTAATGACACCAGGGAGGGGGTTAAGGTTGCTATGACAATATCCACCCAGAACATTAATTACAATTAACATGCTGGCTAAATGACCGTTTCTTTCCACCCCCTGCCCTCCAGTGTCTCCCCAGTAATTAGAACCTTCTGTGCAGCTCAGCTGAAGACTTTGACCTCAGTTAATTTACAACCAGTGTTCCGGTCACCACTGAAAAAAATCTATCGATCGATCGATCGATATCTGAAGGGGGGTGATCGACAGCCAGACAAACACATACAATAACAAAGAGAATAAAAGGGGGGAAAAAAACAGTGACATTTTTTTTAAATGCAACTGTAATGTTTGTATTTTTTGATTATTCTATGAATCGGATCTCTTAAAGATATTTTTCATTTTCTCCTCTTTATTCACATATTGAAGTTATGGATGGATAGAAAAATACTACCCAAAACAACAGAATATTCGATAATATCTATCTATCTACCCTGGTCATATCCCTCAAAAGGGGTGACCGACAGCAAGACAAACACATACAAAAATAAAAAAGGGAGAAAGTAGCAAAAAATAAAAAACACACACACAAATTTTTGGACCATGGCCAACCCAATTGCCCAAACAAGTTAGGCACCTCGGCATGCTTTCGTCCCTCCAGATGAAAAGGGACACTAGATAGCGGCCATGTCAATGAAAAAATATCAACAGATTTTTAAAAAGTCTTCTCTGCGAATATTTTTGTGAGCTCAGGAAATCAAAATGCAAACACTTCTTTGATGCGTGAAAGTAGATAGATAGATAGATAGATAGATAGATAGATATGTAACGGGTGTAATAATAACTTTTGTTTCATTGAAATTCCTGCTGAAATAGGTGTATAGTTTTTGGTAAGAGTCCTGCAATGATGAGTCCAACAGTGCCACCTGCTGGTGTGGGGTGAGGTTTGGTTTTGGCTTCTGACATGTGACCGGGAAGCGGGGTTTGTTGGCAGTTTCCAGAAAGAGCTGCTACTGGTGAGACACATCTTTTGGTGCTCCACAAAAGAAGTTAATTTTAAACATTATAACCCCAGCTGACAAATCTCTCAACATGCACAGCAATGTGATTGATATTGTCAAGCTGTTGAGATTTATTTTCGTTTTGTTTCTGTTTTACTAAAATATTAATTCCCCTTGTAGAGATCAAAGAGATCAAAGCCAGCAGAAAAGCTAATGTTGTGACTCATTCATTTGCAGGTAAATTGTACCCGTTTTTATACTCATTATTGTTCTTATTTCTATTTTCTCATATATATTAAAAAGGATGATGTTGGTTAAAATTCAGACTAAAGAAAAATATGTTGAATTCATTGTAAACGTTAAAAATCCACTATATGATCTCTTGTTAAAAGTATCTTCTTGAAATGGATGTAAAAATGTATTATATGACTTAAGAATGATATTCAAAAATGTATGTTATGTAAATTGAAAAGAAAGCTCTTTGATATGCTGTGTTGGGGAGTTTCCAGAGAGAGCTGCTACTGAGATCAAAGAGATCAAAGTCAGCAGAAAAGCTAATGTTGTGACTCATTCATTTGCAGTAACTGTAATAAAAACCTCATCATCCAGTCCAGCGTGAATGTGGATCTTTGGTGGGACAACTACACCGCGGTTACACATACATACATGTAGTTGAGAAATACATAAACAGATACATAAATAGATACATACATACTATAGACAACAGGAACAATAAAATAAATGTAAGTTATTGTGTATGTTTACAATACTAAGAAAATACTGCAAGTGAAAAGGTACAGTTTAAAGAATCAGCAACTCATGAATGTAAATGATTTGCCTAATAAGGAGCGTGTCGACATGCAATGTGGGAATCTAATTACATCCTGGTAAAGGTAAATAGGAAAAAGGGGAATGTTTGAAAAAATGAAATGTAAAATGAAGAGAGAAAGCCGCCGTCAGCTCAGGGCGCTCCTTTTTTCTCTTTCATCTTGGTCAGATGGCATAGAGATTTCCAGGCATGCTCTTCCCCAAAAGGTGTCCAATTTACACAAGGGAATCAAAAGACTGAATAACGGGAGTAATAATATGTCATCACGTTTTTGTTTTGTCGCCCCCACTGGCATTTCTTGGGGTCATTTCTATCCCCTCAGCGTCAGCACTGCAGAAATTTAAATCGATTTACTAAAAGATGAAAGCTGAAGAGAGGCTTTCCCATTGTGCCACATCGTCTCTTAGGTTTTCCAGAGACTTTTAAAGCATAATTCCTCCTTTCACTTCTCAAATATATTCCTTTTTATCACTGGAATACACAATTAACTGTTGTTCAGAAACGTGCCACCTGTGACTTAGTCTGTATAATAGTGGTTAACATTATAATATGCATATTCAAGTCAGTTTATGACCTCAGGTCCATAATGAACACAACAAAGCAAGTTGTGTGTGTGTCAACCTTCACATATGTGAATCAATGAAAAACTGCAAAACTTTACCTTTATGCTTACGATCAGTGTTGGGAATAACACAATTATAAATAATGCTGTCACATAACAGCAGTATTTTTTCAATAATGGGGTAATCTAAACTGATTGTTTTTCTGCCGTTACAATGACATTACCATTACAGATGGTCAAAAGTGGTGCATTATTTTTCCCCAATGGCAGAATACCCCCACAAACCTGGCGTCGTTTTCAGCAGTGTGGTTTTCCTCCCTCCCCTAAGTTTTTTTACGTCACGTCTTTTTTGGATCAATGCCACCATTCAAAATAGAGACTATCATATAGTTAGATAGCAAATATGAATATGAGTATTTACTAATGCGCCGAAAGAAAAGTCAAAAGAGGGATGAGTTGCACGAATGAAACGTCTCTGCAAACCCGCTCTTGGAAGTGAACGAAAAGAGCCGGCTACCCACCAATCAATAGCTGGTTCCCTCCAAAACGGCCTATTCTCTTGTGATTGGTCGATTAGTATTTTATCTTCGAGCCATATGCACTCACGAAAAGAGCCATATCTGGCTCGCGAGCCATAGGTTTACGACCCCTGTTATATATCATTGCAGATGTTGGGCTCACAATATGCTAAAAATATGTTGTCAATAACTAAGCAGTAGCTTAACCGTCAACACACGCCGTGCACTGCAGGGCGGTGAAGGTGTGCGCCATGGTTGCTTTGTGCAACCTTAGAGCATCATCAAAAATGCATCAGGGTGCTGTGACTCTCTCTTTTACTTATATACATCCAATTATGGTTTCACCGTAAAAGTTAAAGATTGGAAATTTTCACTGCATCCTTAACACCTACCATTTGAAATTGCAACAAAAGGATGCACAGGTAATTTACTGAACCATCCTACGCTGCTCTCATAATCAATAACTTAGCTCACCAGCAAATTATTGCTTTTTGGTAGCATTTGCAGCAGAATGTCCTATTCCAAACCTCGATAATTAACCCTGGAATAACACAGTTACAACACAGTACCACCATGATAAATTGTTATTTTAGAAATGCATTTTAAACAGCTCTCAGCTTAAAGAGGTTGGAGACCCCGGATCTAGAACTTGCTGCATTGGTCAAGATTTTAGAACTGGAAGCTGTCAACCGGACATTCTGTTATCGCCTATATTTCTTGACAATCATGTCTGTGTATTGTCTGTTGATGACTTTCCAACAACTGTTGCAGCATGGTTGTCATTAAAGGGGATTACCTTATGTGTGACCTCTTCTCAAAGTTTCTTCATTTTCATCATGCTGAGTTTTTCCTTGCCCGCGTGTAAGTTTTAGAACAGGGGATGGTGTAATGGTAGTCTGCAGTCCGTACAGCCCTTAAAGACTTCTTGTGATAAGGGGCTATTCAAATAAGCATGACTTGACTTGACTAATTGCAGTTCAGATTAGCTATTACTATTCCTTGGCTAAAATACTGAATATTTTAAATGGCAACCTATAGGGTGCATCTGAAAGTTAAATGCTCATCAGACCCACTATGACTATTAACTTAATGTCCATTTCAAATAGATTGAGCGTAGTTAGTTATAAATTCCTTATTGATTAAACAAATATCCACTAGAGGTCGGAAGCCAGTTGAGGCAATACTAATGGTGCGCTGATTGAAATGGTTAACATGAATTGAAAGACAGTTGGCCTTCTCTGAGATTAAAAAAAAAAGTTTAAAAAATTATCAAATACAAAGAAATATATTTGTATAAAATGGTCATTTAGCTTTGTTTTCAACCTCATGAGCTTTTATGCATGTAGAGAGAGACCAACAGAGCTCTGGATCGAGGCTGAGTTCACAGCAAGCATTTATGAGAAAACTCTTGTATAAGCACTCCTAAAAGGCAGGAGAGTGCTACCGCGGAAAAGACGCTTCTGCCTCACAAAGGGGGACTTGTCTGCTGAGGAGCTTTGAAAGCCACTCGGATCGTTGATATGCAAGGCGACGGGGCTTGTGTGCAACTTGCCTGTTTTATAGTTAATTAATCCACACACTCTTTTAGCAGGATACCCCTGCCCCCAATCGATGCCTGAACTTTGGCACCATCCTTTCTGCTCAACACTTGAATGTTTTACAAGGATACATCACAGCAGCTCAGATAGGCACAGGTTGGAGCACAGATGGACTATTGCTACTCAGCCTGATGTTTTTCCTCATTTTTTATTTGTTCTACAGTCTGCCTCCTCTTGACCCGAGGTCTTCCCTAATGTAGACCAGTGGTCGGCAACCATCAAGCCGTGGACCGGTACTTTGGGCCGCTCAAAAATAAATATAAGTTCCATTATTTTTTAACCTATTGTGGTTTTACTGAAACTGCTACATTTCAGACTGAACTTGAACCAGGGCTTAGATTCTGCACGATTGAATTAAAATCAGTCTGGTTCGCACGGGTGGGCGCAGTTGCCTGTCGTGAGGTTCAACTGTCATGTTGGAAACGAGGATTCCCGCCCGCCGAAGATACAGTGAAGCATAAAACAAACCAAACTCTTGCGGTTATGGACAATCAGCATGGAGTATGGTCAATTAATTCATGCCAGAATGATTGTAAATAAACTGACTGCTATGGAAAATATGTTTGCAACGGAGTTGGAGGATACATGGATCGTTAAGTCAAGAACACAATATAGTGTGTGGAGTTTGCATGTTCTCCCCGTACCCTGCGGCACTCCGGTTACCTCACACATTCCAAATTTATGGCTGGATGGGCCCAGCACCCCCGCGACCCTCGCTCATATAAGTGGTTCAGAAAATGAATGAATATGATTTTGATTGTGATATTATGAGGACATCAAATTGTTCCACATCAACCCAGTGTATTTACGCTATTTATCATCATCACCCATGAGGAAAATGAGGGTGTTGATAATGTTTTCGGTTGGGATCTATGTATATCTGTTTGTTTTTTTGTGTTTCTGTCCACCCAAGAAAATGGAGAACGAGCTTAGATATGACTACCCTCTTTCACATCCCATCAGGTAGGTTGCCCTATAAGTGAGAAATGCCAAGAGAAAGCTATCTCACTACTTTTGGTTTTGCTGACTCTGCAGTTTTCTAGAAGACATTCCTCTATTGAAGAACAACATTTAATTTCAATACAATGTCTTTCAGACCATTATAAGGGGTTTCCTGTGTGTGAAAATATGCAATAAAAAGTCAACTTAGGACTTTTGGTTTAACTGATTTAGCATTTTCTTCCCAACAAGACATTCCGCTCTCCCAGGACAGAACAACATTGAATATCAACATAATCTTTTACAGGCTTTTTTGATACTGTGAGTTATCCCAGAGGTGAAAAATGGCAAAAAAAAACTGATTTTCATTTTCATTTTTTTTGCTGTCTTAGCACCTTTCCTAGTTGAACCAAGTTTTGCCAGGATCACAATCTTTCACGAGCAATCAAGTAATTCACTCTACACTTGAAAATGCCTCAGAAAAATGACTTTTGGTTTTGCTGACTCAGCAGGTTTTCTATTGCAAGATTCCCCGTTCATCAGGCCAGAACAACATTCAGTTTCAAAATAATATCTGGACTCGGTTTTGTGCCAATGACCCTGCCAAAAAAGGCAATGCCACCCAAAATTCATTTCGCGTTTCAACGAGGGATATGCTTCAATGGCGCACATCCATTCGAGTTATTCGTGTTACTATCATTAAAAATGTTATAATTGTTGTTATTATTATCATAATTATTTTTTTTTGAAAAATTACAAACAAGTTTGCTTCTTTGGGCCAGGCTTTAAACATATTGTTGTTAGGGTCCGATGTGCTTCCCTCCACTAGAGGACGTCTATTCGGTTTGTGATTGGGACAGTTGTCTCCAATAGCAACACACCTAATTAGCCTGACCCTTTATAAGGACATTTTGGACAGCATGGAGATGCGTTTGTTATGAAATGCTCACCTTGCCTTTTCCTTCTTCCTGTGTTTGGGTCCATCGAGAACCACAGCAATTGTCGAACAAAGAACCAGTACGTGGTACTGAAAAGATTGCGACCCACTGGTCAAAACTGTGAACTTACAGTGAAAAAAAATAAGTATTTGAACACCCGCTATTTTGCTATTTCTCCCGCTTAGAAATCATGGTGGGGTCTGAAATTGTCATCGTGTGTGCAGTGATCATTTTACCTCTGAAAAGTGATGGGTCCCGGGGACTCGCATGCTCAAAAATCTATGGGTCCCAACAGAGATCCATGGGTACCCAAAATTTAGTGTGCTCCATGCCCTTACAAACTGTCGTATTTTCCCTTACAAAATACAAAAAAATCTTTTTTTTTTCCAAACATGTTTATTTATGTAGTTTAACATGTTATATTGTACATGTGTTTCCTTATATCATATATATTGTTAATGAACATTTTGCTGTGAGACACTGAGTTGCTCAACACGAATGAGGTTAATTATAAAAAAAAGTTCAAAAATGACATCGCTTGGACGTTCACTGTAGAAGGAAAAAAATACATGCAAATATAATTAGGTAGAATAATACATTTTCTTATTCAAATTATTAATTCATTTTCTGCATTAAATTATTGTTGGTAATATACTGATTAAAAGGGATCACCACAAACGTGTCTTTTTTCATTTTCTTCTTTTATACTTCCTTTTTTTCTTAACTTCTTTGTACAACATAATCATTCGTAATATAATGCCTCAAAGCAAGTGAGCCGTTGAGAGCCGGCTCTTTAATGAGTTGAGCCGAAAAAGCCAGTTCTCTAAAAAGAGACGGACTACACAACTCAAACTCGAGATCGGCGTGCAGACGAAAACTCAAACCACAAGACCAAAACAAGAATGGCGGACCTACCTGACGAAAAGTTTGGAGTGCGATAAATCTTTGTTAAAAAATGATAATGACAATTTCGTGTCAAAAAAGTTGCGTCCCGGGGACGCACGTTGATTTGACACAATGCGTCCCCAGCAAAAATAATGCTTCTAGGACGCAAGGACGCGGGCACACGAGAACACTGTATGTGTATGTCCACTGTGAGAGAGATAAACTAAAAAGAAAAATCCAGAAATCACAATGCATGATTTAAAAAAAGTACAGTAAACCTCGGATAAGTCGGACTCGCATAAGTCGGATTCTCGGATAAGTCGGACAAATTGCGTGGAACGTTTGTTCTCTAGGCTTTTCTGTAGTATTACACCTCGCATAAGTCGGATTTTATAAGTCGGATCCTCGCCTAAGTCGGATGGATTTTTCCGTACAATTGACCCTTTTTAATGGTTTTCGCCTCTGATAAGTCGGATCGGTATCAGGTCGCCTAGGACATCTCCCAAATGCTCTAAATTTCAGCCTCCAGTGGCAGTAAGCGATGGAATTTTCCGGGAAGATTTTCACTCCTCACAGATTTTCCGGGAAGATTTTCACCCCTCCCAGATTTTCCGGGAAGATTTCTTGATGTGACGTGGCGTTCCGTGATTGGCAGAGGCTATTCATCAAACTCCTCCTCAGTGTTGAATGATAGCACTCTCAATCAACGATATGGACTTGGGCGGATTACTAAAGCCGGGGAGTCGGGCGGAGTGGATACAGAGGTTGTTGAAGAATGGAAAAGCGGAAAACTGCGAGAAATACTCAAGAATTATGAGCCAAAGGATATTTATAACGCGGACGAGACGGGCCTCTTTTGGCTGCTTTTGCCGGATAATTCCATCGGTTTTATTGGACAATCTCATCACGGTGCGAAACAACCAAAATCTCGACTGACAGTGCATATACAGTGTATTATTAACCATAGTTCATATCAACCATGTTCATGTTCATTTTAAGAACTTTTTTGATAATAAATCACGTTCATGTTACAAGATATCATTGCTTGGTATTTCATTTTACATATACAAGTATGCACTTTTCTAAGAGTTAAATTTCTTCTTAGTTCGAAATTTTGCGACCTCGGATAAGTCGGATCCTCGGATAAGTCGGATGAAAATGACCGGTCCATCTGGATCCGACTTATCCGAGGTTTACTGTATATCTATATTTGTGTGATACTGCTGCAACTAAGTATTTGAACACCGGTGTATAATCTCGATTTTTGACCCTGAAAGACCTGTTAGTCTGCCCATTCGAAGTCCACCTCCATGTATCATCCTGAATCAAATGCACCTGTTTGAGGTTGCTAGCTGCATAAAGCCACATGTCTACCCCATACAATAAGTAAGAGATTAACTTGTAACATGGCGAAGACCAAAGAGTCAAGTCAAGTCATGTTTATTTGTATAGCCCTTAATCACAAAGAGTCTCAAAGGGCTGCACAGACCACAGATTATTGCAAACCACAGACTATTTGACACCGTCACATGATCTAAAACCTACATGAGAGCTGTCCAAAGACAACAGAGACAGAGTTTTACACCTCCACAAGGCTGGAAAGGGCTACGGAGCAATTGCCAAGCAGGTGAAAAAAGTTCCACTGTTGGAGCAATCATTAGAAAATGGAAGAAGCTAAACATGACGGTAAATCTCAATCGGTGTGGAGCCTCATGCAAGATATCACCTTGTGGGGTTCCAATGATTCAAAGAAGGGTGAGGAATCAGCCCGGAACTACACGACAGGAGTTGGTCAATGACCTGAAAAGAGCTTGGACCACCGTTTCCAAGGTCACTGTAAGTCATGGTTTGAAATCATGCATGGCACGAAAGGTTCCACTGTTTAAACCAGCACATGTGAAAGCCCGTCTTAAGTTTGCATATGAATGTATATGTAAATGGTCTGCATTTATATAGCGCTATTCAAGTCAATGAACACCTCCCAAAGCACTTTACAATCTGCTTCACACTTTTCCCCTTTACACACTAACTAACCGATAGCAGTGTCAGCCATGCAAGGCCACTACCTGCTATCGGCGGCATTTGGGATTCAGTGTCTTGTCCAAGGACACTTCGACATATAACATGGGGGAGCCGGGGACCGAACCTGCGAACTCTTGGTCCCAGGACGAGCGCTCTACCATTTAGATGAGACGAGGAGTCAAAGGAGAAAGTTTTGTGGTCAGATGAGAACAAAATAGAAACCAAGGGGTGGCTCCGTAAGAAGCATATCAAGGTTTTTGCATGGCCCAGCCAGTCTCCAGACCTGAACCCAATTGAAAATCTTTGGAGGGATCTCAAACTCCGTTTTTATCAGCGACAGCTCAGAAACCTGACTGGTCTAGAGAAGATCTGTGTGGAGGAGTGGGCCAAGATCCCTCCTGGAGTGTGTGCAAACCTCGTGAAAGACTACAGGAAACATTTGACTGTAACAGCAGACAAAGGGCCACTGTACCAAATATTAACATTCATTTTCCAAGGTGTTCAAATATTTAATAAATTGTTAAAAAATCATGCATTGGGATTTCTCTCTCACAGTGGACATGCACATACTAAAAAAAAAATCAGGTCCCTCTATGATTTCTAAGTGGGAGAAATAGAATAATAGGATGGTGTTCAAATACCTTTTTTCCTTATTTTAGAGGTCTCTATCTAGTGATGGCAGAATAAAGCCCCATAAAGCAGTGGAGCCCTGTGGAGAAATGCTACACACACACACACACACACACACACACACACACACACACACATAAAGGGTCTTCAAAGTGATTCATTTCCTCGACTATGCCATCAAATGGACAACAAAATATGTAACATACTTGGTACATGTAATGAATGTGTCGGGTGTAAGATATACTCTGAATACAAAAAATATATATTTGAAGATTGTATTAAGAACAGAGTAGGGGTGTATCATGAATTGTTCTGTGCTACTTTGTGCTTCTGCAACAAGTGAAAAAGTGAACTAAGGAGGTATAATGAAGGGCTAACTCGTTTTTTTTAACAACATCATTTTTTCCAAAGTTTTGGGAGAGAATTTTACTTTTTTGCTTTTCAGAAAAACTTTCACATTGTACAGATAAAATGAGCCGTCCTTTTTAGGGTTTCTTCATTTACTTCATGTTGAGGTATTGAGTTTTTCCTTGCCCTCATTTAGGTTTTAGATCAGGGGAGGGTGTAGTCTGCAGTTTGCAATAATCTGTGATCTGTGCAGCCCTTTGAGACTCCTTGTGATAAAGGGTTATACAAACAAACATGACTTGAATTCCCTGTAAATTCATCCACAAACTACGTACGCAAAGACAAGAGGAAGGTGTTCACTCAAATGATGGAAAGACTCTCTTTTTCCTTGTGGGTTCTCTGGACTGTGATTATGGATTTATCTTAGAGGCTGCGAATCAATACGGTCGCACACTAAGGTGTGCTGTGCAGTTTACCTTTACATTTGTGTCTGTAGTTTGTCGCAGCTTTTCGAAGTCACATGCAGGGTGCTCTTTGCCACAAACATCTATCCTATGATGTGCAGTGGAGTTCATGTTCTCTATTTTAATGCAGCCTTGGTGCTCCTAGGTCTGAAACGGGAGTGTGGCCAGAAGAGACCATGCCATTAACACAGTGGGAGCATTCTGTTACACTCAGCAACCTCCTTTTCTGTTCTCGGAATTTAGAAGACTGTAATGATAGCTCTCGACTAATGTACTTACCGCTGGGCGTTCAGGGGATGGATGGATGTTGGACTGCAATACATCAATCCACAATTTTCTTATATGTCAGATATGTCATGATTGCCTAATTGAAGTTACCTGGGGCAAACGTTTGGCGCGCTGGAGCGCGCTCTCTGATTGGGTGACGTTCTCCTCTTGAGCGGTCAGCGTCCAGAGGAGGATGTCAGACCGTACTTCTGTTTCGCCAGATTACTAAGTACCTAAGACTACTCGCGCTTGATTCCTGCCTGCTTTTTGTTTTTGACCTGTTTCCGTTCCGCGTTTTCGACCTGCTCTACCGCCCTGGCAATTGACCTGCCTGCTAAGCCGTACCGATTCCACCTACCTGTCATGGAACTGCCATTCCGTCTGAAGCGGCGGATGACCGACAAACGCCGGCGTCCAAAGCCAGCTCCGACAACTCTGTCTAATAAAGATTCCTTTGAAACAAACGCAATTGGGTCTGAGATTCCGTCCTTGTTCATGACAAGATTGAGTTTGGATGATTACAGTTTGCTTTTTTTTATTAGTCTGGAAGGGGCAATACCTCTTGTGTGGCTCCTTCCCAAGGTTTTTTATTTTCCTCATGCTAAGGATTCAGATCAGGAGATGGTGTAATTGTGGCTTGGGCAGTCATTCGGGACATTTTGTGATTAAGGGCTATACAAATAATAAGTGGTCATAGGTTTTGATGAAAAAATACTCAAAATTTCACTTGTCCTGGAAGCGGTGGCTCTCACACTCAACTTTCCGTTTTTAATTTTCAGTCGCCATGTCAGAAATAGGGTGGGCTAAAATTCTTACAGAAAGCCAAGGGCAAGGTGACAAAACGGCCAATGCCATTATCTGGTGAAACTGTGTTTGTTTTTTTTTGGGTAAAAATGTATTTATACTGCGTTTAATATCACTGGCGGGCCACACATTATACATTTTATGTCAGAGGCTGCGGGCCAGTAAAAATTTGATCATAGGCCCTAACTGGCCCTGAGGCAAGACTTTGGACATCACTGTTGAATGCCATTTACCAATTTTTGTATGGGAACAATATTTTTCAACTCTAAAAAAAATATAAAGCTCTAATCTGGTTCGTCTCTGTCGCAGGGAGCAGACAACATCCTTGTAGATTGCTAATCTTTTCGGGATATTCTACATGGTCTGTCTTGCTGTGAGTAAAGAAGTGCTGTGTTGTCTTTGTTGGGTTATTATTGCTTAGTAAGGGAAATTACAATGTTTAATAGGGAGAAGAATTGGTTGAGGTTGACAGGTATGGATTTCGGTATGTACCCACCCCCCTCTTTATTGTAAAAAAATGTGACAACCCCGGCCAGCACGTCGGCGCAGTGGTTAGCGCGTGTGCGGCACAGTTCTAAGGTCATGAGATCGAACTTTCCTGTGAGGAGTTTGCATGCTCTCTTGTGCTTGTGTGGGTTTCCTCCAGGCACTCAGGTTTCCTCCCAAAAACATGCATGTTAGGTTAATTGGCCGGTCAAAATTGTCCCTAGTTGTAAATGAGCGCGCAAGTTGTTTGTCTCTGTGTGCCCCGCGACTGGCGGGCAACCAGTTCGGGGTGACCCCTGCCCACTGCCCGAAGATAGCTGGGATGGGCTCCAGCACCCCCGTGACTTTACTGAGTATAAGCAGTGGAGATAATGAATGAATGTGACAACCCCTTAATTATCGAGAATCAAACACGTGTCTGTACGATGTCACCAGTCAGTGAAATATGCCACATATTATTGTAAGGCTTGAAATCTTAAAATTCAAGATATAGAAGAAGAATAGAAGAATAGAATTTCCTTTTATTGTCATTCTTTGTAACCATGCACACAGAACGAAATGTCGATACACCTGACCCGTACAGTTAAACTGTAGCGAGCCGATGCAGCCGCAGCCAAACAGGGCGCAGCCATTTTAGACATTAGGTGACCAAACCCCCCAATTCCAAACCTTAATGTCGAGCGCCAAGCGGGGAGGCAATGAGTACCAATGTTGTAAGTCTTAGGTATGACTCGGCCGAGGCTTGAACCAGGGACCTCCCAGTCTCAGAGCGGGCGCCTTACCATCTAGGTACTCATCATAAAACATCACCATCAGCATTAAAAGCCGAGGTAACTCACCAATAATGTCCCCTGGTTGTTAGCCCGTGAGAAGATTCTCTGCAAACATGGACTTGTTACATCCAGGACCATCCACTGAATCCAACCGTTAAAAGGTTTTACACCAAAACACACGAAAATGCGGACAGATTAAAAGAAATCCGCCTAAAGGCATTTCTGCACCATTCGATGCTCCTTGTTGTCTGTTTCGTCACAAAATTCCAGTTCACAAATAAACAAATTGGTAAACTTATTTCCAATATTGCCATTAGCCTCTGACCTTTTGAATGAGACCATTCTCAGCCAATAGCAAGCTTTTTTAAATAAACATGCGTTATTAATTTTTACACACCATTATTACGCAAAACTGGTCAAAATATCTTGACAATAGTAAATACATTGCTATATTTTGCTGTATTACATATATACATACATATTGCTTTCCTTCTGAAGACCAAATTGCTTCTACATAATAATCACCCCAGAAATACTACAAAATACAATTACAGGGGCGGCAGTGGCTCAGGAGGTGGAGCGCTCGTCTTGGGATCAAGAGATCGCAGTTCAAATCCCGGCTCCTCCGTGTTACATGTCGAAGTGTCCTTGGGTAAGACACTGAACCCCTAATGCCCCCAATAAGCAGGTTAGCGCCTTACATGGCTGCACGGCCGCTATTGGGAAATGTGACGCACACTGTAAAGCGCTTTGGGAAGTCTTGACTTGAAAAGCGCTATGTAAATGCAGATCATTTCATTTCATTACAGTAAAACTACGAAAATACTATGTCACGGACCAGGGCAGTAAACAGAATTTAGAACCCACTCGCGTAACATACTCACAGTTTATTAGGGAGAGGAGGAATGCGCGCACACTCGATCCGGGGATCGATGGTCGCGGAAGTGGATTCAAATCCGAACAAGAAAAGTTGTCAAAAACAAACGGATCAGGCCAAAAATAAAACAGGATCAAACACAGGCAGATTCACAGAACTAGACATTTAACAGAGTTTAACAGGAGTCTTGCAGAAGTCTCACAGACGCTCAGACAACTAACGGCTCAAAGGACCGCATTTAAGTACTCCCAAGGAGCAATCAGTCAACGCGTCTCAGCCGGTGTCCATGGGCGGGGCCAACTGGGCGCCGTGGCAACCGTGACATACTAAAGAGATATGACATATGTACTGGGAAAAAAATGGAAACACTAAAAAACTTCTGCAGTAATACTACTTGAATAATACGTTAGAAATACTCAAAAACATACTTCTCCAGAATTACAACAAAAATCCGTCTGTAAATACTAAAAAATACAACTACAGTAATACTACAAGACTAAATATCAAATGAAGTGCTTAAAACAGGGACCCAAGATAAACAGAGAGTTAAGAGGGTTTAGATACTTATGGCCAGGGTTGGGTAGGGTTACTTTAACTTAATTACTTTCAATTACTTTTGGATTACTCCAATACCAAATATGCTAATAAAAGACAAAAGAAACTAAATATGAATAAAGTTATGACTCACAACACGTGGTAAGCTTTCTCTCCTGGCTTTGATCTCTTTGATCTCCAGCAAAACTAACATAAAATACCACAGAAACAAAATGAAAATAAATCCAAACAGCTTGCCAACATCATTTCTGCCGTTCCATGTATTCCGTTACTCCTCAAGCCTGCACACAATTTAGTAATTTTATTCATATTTAGTTTCTTTTGTCTTTTATTAGCATATTTGGTATTGGAGTAATCAAAAAGTAATTGAAAGTAATCAAGTTAAAGCAACCCTACCCAACCCTGCGTATGGCTATATTTTGAGTTTTTTTTAAGGGGAAAAATAAATTGAATTTGTTATTTTATCTTTACACAGTGTCAATGCGATGTTTCTTCAGTGTTTTTCTACTAACCATTATAATTAAATATCTGCAGAAATGTGAGAGGTGTAATCACTTTTGTGGCCATACTGTATATTTATTCAGAAATACAAAAAATTATAGAAGTTTTTGAAGCAAATGCGGCCCTAGACTCAAAGTCCCTCAATGCATTGGACTGTTAGGAAAGTGAACCGACTCAATTGTTTGAAAAAATCTCTTCATTACAAAAAACCCAAAACAGGTCCAGATGATAAAAACATTTTTAATTCAAAAATCGACAATATAAAGTGAAAGGTCGAGGCCTAACTAGAAAATTTCACATCAAATGCTTTCAAGCAACAAGGTTAAACTATACGAGGTAGCATCCACTTTGTATGACTCACAGAATATTGATTCCTGGATTGCATCATGATGAGATCTGCACAAAAGCACATCTCCAGGCCATAGGCCAAAGGTCTATAGCGTGGTGGCCGTGGGTACCAGGGTGCCCCCTAAGTACAGTTGAACTGCCCGTGGAACTGTTCTGAAAATAGCTCGGGTTTGCAGCACACACTTCATATCAGGTAAGAGAAGTTGAATCTTTATGATTGTTGCTGTAAAGTGCATATTACTTTTTGGTTGGTTGGATCCCTAAATCACCAGGGTCGTGGGGCACCATGTCTTGTGGTGTGTCCCTTCCATGCCAACATACTGTATGTTTCCACCCGATCTTGAACCAAGGACCTTTCATGCGTAAGGCGAACGTGCTAACTACTGCTCTATGGAAACATATTGGCAAAATATCTTGTTATTTTCTTAACCTCAGCTAACTGTTAGCGTGTAGCCTAAATGCTTTCAAGAGATGCTTTTCCTAAAATAATTAAATGTTACCAATAAATGACTTGGATTATGTGCCTAACATTTGTTTGCAATGCTTACTTGTTCAGGGCACCCGTACGCTCTGTTTACAAAGCTAACATTGGCATTCAGGCTACACGCTTACTGTAGCCTGAATAAAATGACAAGATATTTAGGCCAATATGATAAGTAATATGAACTCAATAGCAACGATCATAAACTATTAGTTTATCTTACCTAATATGAAGTGTGTGCCGTAAACTCGAGCAATTATTGATGAGTGCCTCGGTTCAATCTTTTCACTTGAATCCATTTAACCACAACTCTTTTTCTTTTTTTTCTTCGATTCTAGCTCACAAAAACACAACATACCAACAACTAGCAGCAACGACAGATTTCGTTCCCCTTGTGTTCTTACCAGCGCAAGTGTTGCTTTGCCTCCACCTTTAGCTGTGACGTCACGCATGACGTAGAATATTAAAACTTACACCAGAGCCATCCATTTTGATGATACAAAGCTAAACTTTTAGCATGTATCCTTCTTGACATATCATCTCACTTTTGCTTTTGCCCTAGGCTAAGCCCCGCCTACTGGATACGTCACAATGTTTTCAAATAAATGAAAGAGTTATAATAAAATAGCTCAGCTCCTGATCAGATGTGTTGTATTATGCCTGATGCCATAAATTCATCGAGCACACACAACAGTAATGTGACAGTCTTTATGGAGAAACGGTGGCTCATTGATATAAAGCAATATAAATTTCATACCCAAGCTCATTTTTCACGTTTTATGCGTTCATCATAAAACTAATGCTGTTATCATTTCTGTGGCGCGGTCGCAGTTTGTAACGACCAAGAATGTATCACACAGGTTTCACACTCATTTTAGCTGGGGGCCACATGCTAGAAAGAAAATCTCACGTGGTCCGGACTAGTGGGTATAAGAGAAAGGGAGAAAGAAAGAGAGAGTGATGAAAAGAGAGAGAAATAGAGAGAAAGAAAGATAGAAAGGGAGAGAAGGAAAGAGAGAGAGATAAAAAGGAGAGAATAAGGGAAAATAGAAAGAGAGAGAGATTGACAAGGTAAGTCAGACAGAAAAAAGAGAAAGAGTGAAAGAAATAGAGAGAGCACAATAATGGGAGACAGGAAAAAAAACGATTGGGAATACATACTACTAAAGTTACTTTGCGAATGGTGCCTCGCTTGTGTGACATCAAGTGTACATGTTTAAAACTGCAGCGGATTCAAACCCTTGCTGGATTCAGCCCGCGGGCTGCCTGTTTGACACCCGTGCTGAATAACATTAAAAACTACACGAGTGTCAAAGTCATGGCTTGTGGGCCAAATGTAGCACGCCACAGTTTATGTGGCCTCGAGACAACTCTGAGAGAAGCTCAAAAGTAAAATAACGTCAAACGACTTGTGGTTTCCAATACGTCCACTAAATGTCACCAAAGCTTTATTTGGTGACTACTATTAATCAACCAGAAAACACTGAGGAAACACACTGCGATGTTGTTTTACTTAAAATAAAAGTGACGGCTATGTGAAAAATACAGAATTTAAATAAATAGCACTTGGGCGTCTTACAGAAGTTTAAAGAAGCTTTATCTCGTTTCTGTAATGAATATAAAATCTAAAAGCAAATTTCCCGTATTCAGATAAACATTTTTATCAAAAAAATAAAAATAATTGTGTAATATTTTTTTGAAGCAAAAAAACCCTTAATAATGGTTTTAAAATCAAATCTTACATCGTAATTGAATCGTGAGCCTCCGAAAAGACCCCCAGCCGTCCAGCTACGGCACACTTTTTATCCCATGGATTTACTAGTCTGGTCTCCTGAAGAAGTTTTTTTTCTAGCATGTGGCCCCTGAGCTAAATAAATCAAACACCAAAAAGGGTTCTGTGTCAAAAAAATATAAAAATGCATTATGAGTCAGTCGATTGAAGGAGAAAATCCAATTTTCACTTTGATCTCACACGGATTCTCACAAAAACACATGACACGATGACACTTGATTTGCTCAGGGGAGTTTAAAAATCCCTGCTGCCGTGTATTGTTCACACACGCCAGCAGCCTTTTATTTTCTGCTGACGTCTAAGTCCTTCAACGTGTGTAACTCATTTCTGACCGGGACATTAGCTTAAAGCGCAGTTATCAGGATGTAAGCGTGTGTCGTCCTGTCACGGCATGTGTGGTCTGTCTGCTACTTTCTACCCTTATACAATAAATGATAGCCTCTGGAATGGAGGGCGATGACAAAGTGCAAAAGCTCAGGGTGTCCTAAAAGTCTTGGGTACATTTTTACTATGAATATCTAGGATTAGCGGCATGGATAGTGGATGAATGGATCTCGGAAAAATATTAGGGATGTAAAAACACATTTGCGGAATTCAGAAAGTTTGTGGTTTCAATTTTTGCATGGAATGTTCAAAGATGTTTAATGTGAGCACCATTGGTCACACGACACACATTAAGCTGATCCTGGCCAAACGTGTCCCAGCATTGCATTGTCAACAGTTGCAACAATGAAATCGGATAGTGTGAGATCTGGAGATCTGGGTGGTCACAACATGAGATTGTGATCATTCTGCCCAGACCATCCAATCCATCTGTCTGACTGTGTTGTGATTGTAAACTGTCTGGCCTTGTTTAACAGTTGTTGTAGGACACTGAAGTTCCCCACTGGCTCTTCTCATCAATTTACAGGGGCTCAGCTGAAAAACATTTTAAACTTGTTCAATCACATCTTCTGAAGTTGAAAGGTTGTCCACTTCTTTTAGCTGGGCATAAGCACCCATCCGATATGAATTTACCATGCCATGTCATTATGGACTTCTCTAGATGCTTCTTCTCGAATTGTCAGTGATTTTTTTTTTGTTAAATTTAATATGCAAATTCGTCTTGGTCACCGACGGCAAAACGACGTCATTGTAGATTTCTAACATTTTGCCATCGATCTGCTTTTCCCCGCTCTCGACACTGCCTTCACTCGCCACGGAAGTGCCACTTTCACGTTCCGAGCGATCTGCTATCCGTGACCGACGATCACCGGATCGTGGGTGCATGCCTTTTCCTCCATCTCAAACTGGGAGAAACGAACGCAAGTGGGTCCTGTCTCCGTTTCTGGTCTCTGACAGATTTCGGTACCTGCCCATTCTTCGTTTTTTTTAATGTAAATATATATCAGTAAACCTTATGAATAGGAAGCATACTTATAAATTCCCATGATTACTTTCACACGCTAACATCCTTTTGTCGAGTTTGTACTGTATGGTCTTCCCAAGGTTGTTTGCTGAATCTTTGCATAGGTATGATTTTGTGTTTGTGAATGGTTGCCTGTCACTGTGTGCTGTTATTCACTGTCACTGGTTGAATAAACGTCATGAATTGGTCTAAGACATTTAAAAATCAACAGCCTTGCAAAAAAGTTGTAATTAGCTTCAAAATGGTACAACTTTTATCTCACTACCGTTCATAGTTAAGAAAATCTGAAGACTTTAAATTTGCCTAAACCTTTGGAACACCCTATATTTCTGGTTTAAAATATCTTCTCAAAGTACCGTATTTTTTGGACTATAAGGTGCATCCAAAAACCCTAAGTTGGCTAGAATTTAAAGGTGCGCTTTATAATCCAGTGCGCCTTAAATGGGCACAAATTTTGAAATACGCTACTATATTTTTGCAATCATTTATCAGTCTGAACATTTTATTGCTGCCCAACTCCATTGCATTACAATGGTGGCAACGGAAATCGAAACAGCAATGGTAATAGCACAGAATCCAAACCACCAGGCCACTAGGGACATAGATTGGTCGTCATAGATGGACAATTGCTTAACGTCGGATGCAACGGAAATAGAATCCCGATCGTAGAGAGATAAGTGCCGGATGCTATGCACTTGACCACCAGGGAGACAGACGACAGATGAAAAACTATGTCTTATCACATTATCACACTACTTTTAGTAATTATGTTTGACGTTTTCTCAGCTCAAACTATGCATTGTAAGTGACAAACATTTTAAATATGAGGGGCTAATGTTTATTTGTATATTTCATGAAGACGGAATTACTTTCCAAAATGCCCTCCTCTTAATTCAGTTCGGAATCTCGTGCGCTTCGTAAAAACCTTACTGGTTTGATATCTGAATATTCTCGCAATGATATGCCTTTTCTTTGCTGTCTGTATCTCGAGTGGTCTAGGGGATAGGATTCAGTGCTCCCCGCAGCGAACCAGGTTGATAGCTCTTCCATCCATTGTTTTGCAGTTGTGATCAGTGAGATATTGTGACTGATTAATTACTGCACAAATATGGTAATTCTTATATCCTGTCCAACTCTAGCCCTTATTGTTCCATGCTCCTTATATTCCGGTGCACCTTGTGTATGCGAAAGTACCACAAAATACTTATTTTTTGGCGGTTCCTCTTAAAATGCGGAATATACGGTATATAAGTAGTGTAGGAGAAATGCTGCCAGCCGACTCCACTTAAAGGGCTGTGACTAAGACCGCCCCTCTCGGCCAAGACTGCCCCCAGATCTATGACAAACGACACGACACGCAAGCTAAAAACGCTCTTTTGCCTCCGGCACGCGATCATGCTCAAGAACAGCTCTTCGGCCAAGGCCCACACCCGCCCTCTGATCAACTCCAGGGCGGATGGTGGGACAGGGTTTTCGTAAGGCACGGGCTGTTCTTTGTTACTTCAGAAGGTCGAGAAACCATGCAGCCTAGACCTGGAAGCAGAAGGTTGGCGACTTCTGGTCCACTATTCTTCTCAACAAACTCTTCCAACAAGATACCTTTTGGTTCCAGGGAGGTAAACCAAGAAAAGATTTTACAACCAACTGTTTTTGGTGCAAGGGAAAATAATACTTAATTTCTGGCATGCTATGAAAGAATTTCCAGTCTTCTAAATAAGATGATTGTTTGAAACGGGTTTATGGATCAATATTTTTCAATATCTTTTTTTGCTACCGAATGTCTTCCCTCGCTCCCGTTTTCTAAGACAGCGATTTGCGATTTATTTCTTTTTATCACTTACATAAATGTAGTTTGTTAGTATCAAAAACATACATTATTTATTTGTGTGTTTCTACTATTTTCCGTCTGGACTGATTAATCATTATCCATTTCAATGAACTGAACAATTGATAATTTAAAGCTAAAATAAAACCATGTTCAGAGTAGGGCTACCTTCAAAATCCTAGAGAAATCATTTGGGTGGGGAACTGTGAGCCCTACCTGCAGGCCAACTAGGTAACCACCAAATTAGATTTTGAATTATATATATATATAATTCAAACAGTAGTAACTTGTTAGAATTGGCGAATAGTATATAATAGTATTTGTCTGCTGCAGCCCCCCGCGGGTTTTCTGATTCTGAAATCCAAACTAACTTTTCCTGTCGCCATCAAGCATCACACCTCTTAATCTTTTCAAGGAGACCCATTACCATATCAATAATGAAATGTGAGCCAGTCGTAGATTAAATCAGGCAATAAAACCGCCTTTAAGGCACACACTCACACTGAGTCATTTTAATGACATGGGGCATAATTAAAACTGCATTTGTCTTGTCACTCTTCTATCAAATGTGAAGACCTAAAATTGTCTTCTTTTTGTGATGTCAAAGGACATTGAAGTCGAACAAAGAACGTTGCTCATATTCTTTCTTGTAGTTCTTCTCATTGAGCAGCGGTTCTAGACCCCCCAGCCCCCCTAAATTTTGAGTTTTTCGTAAAGAGTAACATCTCAAATGAGCATAAATCATGTGCTAGAAGCAAAATAGCAACTATAATTTAGTGACCGGGGGAAAAAACAACAACAAAAACACATGATGATGCATTTAGTGTCCTAAACAATTTGGCCTTTGGTCTCACCTTGATGCTGTCCCCCCCAAACACAAGCGACCACTAAGGTTCGATTATGTTTATATAGCTTCCGTTAAAAACAGTAGTCCAAAATATAATTGAATTGAAAATGTTATTTGGAGAGTGTGTGAATTTATTTCATATTATGCAAATCACATTTATACCATTCCCTGATCAGGAACTGACATGTGGGCAAGGAAAAACTCAAAACCTAAACACGAGAAAAACAAAAAACCTTGAGAAGGGGCAACACCAGTGGTACTCCCCCTCCCAGGATGACCAGGCAGCAATGGATGATGCATTGGGTAACAATACACAAAACATAGGGAAAATGTATAAAAAAAACATAGGTAATATGTAAAATTGTCCAAAAAGTCCATGACAGCCACAACGCAGCTTCGTAGCTCATCCGGATG
Organism: Urocampus carinirostris; assembly: GCF_059441175.1. Classification (NCBI taxonomy): domain Eukaryota; kingdom Metazoa; phylum Chordata; class Actinopteri; order Syngnathiformes; family Syngnathidae; genus Urocampus; species Urocampus carinirostris. The sequence goes on from NC_142355.1 coordinate 41,547,973, forward strand.
GTCAATGCAGACTTCGACATGCTTCAAGTTCAGGTGCTGGTCTGCTGACTCATCCTGATATGTCCTTTCATATTTCGCCACCAACCAGGCAGCCGGAAAGAACAGGAAAAGTATGAGGTCGGCATCAATCATAAGTGATAGAATAGTAGTGCGTCTTAAGTCTAGATGTAAAAACTTCCATTTAGGTTGCAAATCTTATCTCCAGAGGCAGACCTTTCCACGGCACCGGAGCCTGGATGGAGAATGCTCTGCAGATACCTTCTTGGCTCTTGGAGTTACAAGTTGACCAGCAATTTCTAGGCAGAGGCTCCATGCAGGATTATAGAGGAGAACAAATCAGAGCAATAAGAGGGGGCAAGTGCATACAAACATTTATGTTAGTAACCTTAAAGTCACATCTTAAACGGACCAGGAGCCAGTGCAGGTTAGCTAATACATGAGTGATATGGTCAAATGTTCTTGTCTTAGTCAAAAGTCTCACTGCCGCATTTTTGAACCGGCTGTAAACTTTTGATGCCACACATCGGGAGACCAGAGAGCAAAACATTACAGTAATCGAGCCGAGAAGTAATAAACGCGTGAATTATAATCTCAGCATCTGATTTTGACAGCATCGGGCGAATCTTCGCAATATCACGAAGGTGGAAGAAAGCTATTCTAGTAATACTTTCCACTTGTAACTGAAACGACACATTAAGATCAAATATAGACAATGAAACCTCTCGGTTTTATATTGGTTAAGGCGTAAAAACATAGCGACATCCATCTTTTTATCTCAGTAAGGCAGGTCTGCAAATGTCTATATCATAATGGAGCGGTTGTCTCCAGTGGCAGATACAGTTGAGTGTCTTCTGCATAGCAAAGTAACCTAATATTATACTTGCGGATAATATCACCAAGCAGAAGCATTTAAATACTAAAAAGAAGGGGGCAAGTATAGAGCCCTGTGGAATGCCACAGGGGACATCAAAATTTTCAGAGGTCTGATGAAAGTACTGAGAGGGACAGTGTGTAATATTTTGTGCCTCCCCGCGGTACAAAACGTGTTTATTCAGTAAAAACAAAACATTGATTCGAATAATAGGCAAAAATATCTGAACTATTATACCGATGTTATTTATTTTTCTTTTACATAGTGGAATCTACCTAAGGTCGCTGTTGTGTTTGTCTGGGAGCTTGCTTCTACGCTGTGCTCTGTGGCATTAGACAATTGTACAATAGTACACAAGTGCTTGATTTTGCTATGAACGGCAGTGTTTACGAATTCTGCACGCATCTCATCTGCTTTGAAGAAATATACAAGTCTTTTTTCACTCAATTATGATGGATAAAGGAGAGAAACAGCATGCATACTCCCAGTGGTAGTCTAGGGAGGTGGAAGATGGTCTTAATGGTGTCACGGTGGGACACATTTTTTAAATACTTTTTTTTTGCATTTTTATTTCTTTTTTTCTCTCCTTGTTTTCCTTTTGTTCATTATTTTCCTAGCTTTTTACTTATTTTTGTTCTCCTTTTTTTCTTTTGTTTTTCTTTTCTTGTAGTATTTCTAGGTTTCTATTTTCTAGCTCTTTACTTCTTTTTTTTCTTGCTTTTTTCTTATTTTGTTATTTAGTTTTCCCTTTTATTTTTTCTCCTTTTGCTTTACACTTTTTTTCTCAAACTATTTCCTTTATTTCCTGCTTTTTTGTCTACTTTCCCCCCTAGATTTTTATTTATTTTCTCTTCCTTTTTTATGAGCCACTTCCCTAAAGGAGATGGAATTTCCATCACTACGAAAAAGGGATACGCTGGGAGGGGCTGCTTCCGTGGTGGGGACTGACGAAACACACTGAATGCTGTAGGAGGCAGGATAGTCCACGCTAGTTTGTTCTGACAAACACATTATATGACTGGGATAGCATATGCGCTGCCGAGACTCCCAACACTACTACATCCACTTTTTTTCGGGTAAGCGGTGTGTAACGCCCCTGTATGCCCCAATGTGTAAGGTAATGATTTATTTTTTTGCTATTGTTCTGTTATGAGTGACTTCTCAGTTAGCATCTAACGGGAGTTAAAACAAAAACAAACAGCTAAGAAAGATGTTTATTCCCTCAGTTGCCGCGGCGCAGAAGTCCGTGTGTATTTTTTGATTTGTATACAACAGAGAAAGTGTGTTTTATCAAGAACGTGTATTTGTGTGAGAAATGGATGCTTTGTTTTCTTTATTCCATCAAGATGCAAAAGAAAATGTGCCTTACTTGATTGGAGATGTCCAACAAATGTGTGACATTATGCCACCTGTGTGGAGGGGGAAGGTTTTGCTGTTTCAGAAAAGCAATCCAAAATAATCAGAATTCCCTCACAATATTCCTCACACCATGTCTTGAAACTCTAAAGTCCTTTCAAAAGCTATTTGTATTTCATTGATTTTTGGCGCACAGACTGGTGATTGTAAATTAAGGCGATTGCCACTGAAGAGATCACAGTGTTTAGAGCAGGGGTCTCCAACGTAGAGCCCGCGGGCACCAGAGTGCACCCTAAGGACCTGTTCTGAAAAAAGCTCACCAGTGCTGGTTCATTGTAATATTCTAGTACAATGTTTTTTATGTGGTTGACTGAGTCAAGACAATTTCACTCCTGTATTAGAGTGTGTTTGATTAGTGTATACAAACACATTTAACCAGTATATTTGTAAGCTTTTGGCGTAGGTATATGAAAACATTTCAGTAGTTTAGGTAAATGTATTTGACCAGTATATAGGAATGCAAACCATTACTAATGTGTCTAAAAGCATTGGACCAGCAGGATGTATCCATATTATGTTGAATGCTGCTCTTGAAGAGTTAGGAAAATATAGAAGGTTTGGGTCACTTTTGTAAGGTAACACTTTGAAGTTTTGTCCCAAACTGAATAATCACTGCAAGTGCTACTAACATTGAGTAATCTGAGTTAGAACACACAGTAGTATGGATGTCATGAGCTCTCTCTCTACCGGTAAACATCACCAATCACCTCGATGCTCTGTCACTGCACCTTCATCTGTTCTACGTGTCTGTTCTCGTTTACCACCAGCGATTCTGAGTTCCCTGCCAATCAAACCCTGTATTTAAAGCCCTGCCTTACAGCCTACCTTTGTCAGATCGTCTGCAAAGCCTACACCCAGAACCTGTTTGAGTGCGCTTCTGATTCTGAACTTGGACCTGTTTGACTATTCTGCCTTCTCTTCTGTCCCGGTCTTCCAGACTCGTGTTCTACCTACATGAGACCTGCCACACTAGCGTTGTTGCTCGGTTTCTTCTTCGTTCCATCTTTCAAGCCATCTTCCTTAAAGGTAGTCCCAGATCTCCACTTCAAGATTTCTCTTTACTCCAAGACCGCCTCTCCCGTTCCACCCATCCCTAAATAAACTTTCTTAACGTGACGCAATTGTGGTCCTCGTCTGTCTAATCCTTGACAACGGGCAGCTTAGCTGGAAATCAGGTAAGACAATAGCTTGAAGCCTTAACTGGTACCTTGTAAAATTTGATCTATATCTGAAAAACTAAACATTATATTTGACGTATTTTTCTAAGGGCAGGTGTATGCGTTTCCAAAAGTGACAAATTAACAGCTATAAAAACGATATGTTGTGTGTACATACTGTGTATTTAACTTTCGTCAGTTCTTTTTAGACATTTTGAAAGAGTTTTAAATATTTGACTTCTCTTTCCAAAAGTCAATCAATATTGGTGAACACTCGCACGTAATAAAGGTGCGTAAAAATTAATCATGAGTAGAGATACGCACGCTTACTTTGGTGGCCTGGAGAATGGTGGATGCCACGTGGCTGTACTTGCACAAGACACACCACAGGAAAAGGTGCCCCTGTGACCCTAGTCGTTAAGGGATCCAACCGCCAACCCAACCTCAGTGTTAATATCTGCGTATCGTTGTGTTCAGAATTTTATTGGCTAACCAATATGTCAATCATTTTCAGAGCAATGTGAGGCGATGTTCGTTTTATCAAACAGTCCCTAATACGGGCTGTGGACTGTGAAAAAAAACGCAGGTATTGGCCAAGAGTGTTAGCAATCAAAGGGTCAGAGGTTAACGGCCATATTGGAAATAACTTTACGAGTTTTTTTATTTGTAAACAGATATTATGTGGCGAAACGAAAAGATTATAACAAGGAGCGTCCAACGATACGGAAATGCTTTAAGTGAATTTGTTTTATCAGTTGGTATTATTCTTTGTGGGCAGCACGGCCGCACAGTGGTTAGCGCGTGTGCGGCATAGTTCTGAGGTCTTGGGAACCTCCTGGGTGGGTTCAAATCCAGCTCCCGGCCTTACTGTGCGGAGTTTGTATGTTCTCCCCGTGCTTGCGTGGGTTTCCTCCGGGCACTCCGGTTTCCCCCCACATTCCAAAAACATGCATTTCAGGTGAATTGGCCGGTCCAAATTGTCCCTAGGTGTGACTGAGCGAGTGAGTTGTCTGTCCCCGTGTGCCCTGCGATTTGCTGGCAACCAGTCCATGGTGTCCCCTGCCCACTGCCCGATGATTGCTGGGATGGGCTCCAGCATCCCCGCGACCCTACTGAGGATAAGCAGTGCAGCTGATGAGATGAGATGAGAGATTATCCTTTGTTTTTGAGTGGATGTTTTACACGGTTGGATTCACTGGACAGTCCTGAATGTAAGGACTCCACGTTTGCAAACAATGAGCATATCAAACTATCTGGGAACTAGTTTTCGGGTATCTTGTTTCAGACCCATGGTGATGTTTCTGTGATGAGTACATATTGAAATGGTCATCACATCTTGAATCCCAAGAGTTTAAGCTTTGCAATGATATGTGGGAAGACGCAGTATTGGAATATTTATTTTTATGTATTTTAGCTACCAAAATGTGTAGTGTAAGAGTAAGTTAGTGATACTTGATAAGAACAAGGGATATATTTATATTAGCCAAGGAATGTGTGACGTTTAGTCGTGGAGCACTCGTATAATGTTTAGAAGTGACACTTTTTCACATAATGAACACACTGAAGCTCATATGCACTTTCTGCAATATCTTCATGACAGTGTTACAGTATGCTGACAGTATTATTTTTAACCCATTTATCTGGTAATATACGCAGTTGTACTTTAGGCCTCCCCGGGTGTCTTGAGATATGTTTTGTGTCAAGGAACCCCAAAAAGACCAACAAAAACAATTAAACATCTTATTTTGTGTGGTGTGATTTCATGGAGCCTTTAACGCCCTCTATCAGGCAAATTTGGTACTGCAGTTGCCAACCACCGACCACTCGAGGCAGCCAAATCCAATTTTCTATTTTGTCCGTCACTACTTTTTGGATGTATGTCTACTGAAGGTAAAACGGGTATAATGGATATAAAAACAGATATAAAAACAGCTGAATGTTGTAATTTTAGTTCATTTTAAGTATAGCATGCAGTTATAAAAAAAGAAAAGAAAAAGTGTTTGGTCACCATAAGCGAGAAGTGAGATTGGTGGGAAAATGTCTATCGTGTATCCCCAATTGAAATTGACATCTTGCTAAGAAGTAGAAAATGCAAACCAAAAAGAATATAATATTCAAGTTGACAGCCATTTCATCAATACCTTATATTACATTACACAACTGCATCAGTAGTTGACCACATTCTGCAAGGTCCTCAACTCAAGATTATTATTTTTTTGCATTGTTGCAGTCTTTTTACATCTCCCCCACCACACACACACACACACACACACACACACACACACACACACACACACACACACACACACACACACACACACACACACACACACACACACACACACACACTCAGTAGGTGGACCTGTCTCAGATCATTTTCAATTTTAATGTAGATTCTAAATGACTGCCAGGCAACTGAACATGAGACGACAAACAAATATGCCTTTGGGTAATATTTGAGGGGGTGGCTTCTGCACTGTCAAATGAATCGTAACGTTGTAAAGAATACATTCAGAGATTGTCCTGTTATACTGGACGGACTTCAAAGGTAAAGTGAGTCCTTCTGTTAGGTCAAGGGTCAGCGCTCAAAATGTTCAAAGAATCTTATTGGACAAAAAAAAGAATGTCTGAAGCCACATAAATTAAAAGCCTTATATATATATATATATATATATATATATATATATATATATATATATATATATATATATATATATATATATGTGTGTATATATATATATATGTGTGTATATATATATATGATATATATGTATATATATATATATATATATATATGTGTATATATATATATATGTGTATATATATGTGTATATATGTAAATGTGTATATGTTGTTAGGGAAAAAAAATGTATTACAAGATGTAGCGTTTACCAAATTGTTCGAATTACCGTATTTTCCGCACTATAAGGCGCACCTAAAAGTCTTCATTTTTTTCAAAGCTGACCATGCGCTTTATAATACAGTGCGCCTTATATATGGATCAATATTAAGTCGCAAAGTCTTGCAACTAATGCAAAGCAGCCGCCGACTAGATTTTCCCCCGAACGCGAAGTAGTCCGCGGTGTATGCTGGGATTTATATGCCGGCGTTTCATTGGCTAACCAATGTGTCAATCATCATTTGAATCGATCACTATTGGCTAAAGTTATTCGGAGGTAACGGGGGCGGATCCTTTTTATCATTTACAGGCTCGCATGGGCTAAAGGGGCAAAACAAACCCTGCAATTGGCCGAAAAAGATGTGTCAATCATCATTTGAATCGATCACTATTGGCTAAAGTTATTCGGAGGTAAAGGGGGCGGATCCTTTTTATCATTTACAGGCTCGCATAGGCTAAAGGGGCAAAACAAAGCCTGCAATTGGCCGAAAAAGATGTGTCAATCATCATTTGAATCGATCACTATTGGCTAAAGTTATTCGGAGGTAAAGGGGGCGGATCCTTTTTATCATTTACAGGCTCGCATAGGCTAAAGGGGCAAAACAAAGCCTGCAATTGGCCAAAAAAGATGAATGTGAATAGCAAGTTTGGTTGTCTACGGCATAGAGGAAACATGTTTTACCATTCTGTATTTGTAAATATTTTACTCTCCTGGATTTACTACACTCATGGATATAAGAGGACCATGGTTGCACATTATTATTGAACGCAACAACTTCGGTGAGCTACTCCGGCTACATATTTTCCCAGTATCTTGTTTCAGAGTGATCTAGATGTTGCTGTGATGGGTCTTTTTTTTAATTAAACTCAATTCCAAGTGTTTATTGTCATATGCACAGTAAAGTTGCGAGCAAAAAGAATAGAATAGAATAGAATATACCTTTACTGTCATTGTTACAAAATGGGTTAACAAATTGTGACAACGAAATTGGGCATGACACTCCAGTTTTACACATTCACAGTGAGGTATGAGCCAAGAAGATAAAGGAACAGAGAAGATGAGGTTATAAAACAAGGGGGATAAGGCTATAGTTATAATTTACATGGTATTTACACAAGAAATGTCGGCATGTGTTATCGTGATACCGTTGGTATCGTAAGGGTTGTGCAATATTGCATTTGGTGCAAAGTCATCATAGTGCAAAAAAAATAGTCAGCATATGCATTGGTGCAAACATAGACATCATAGTGCAGAAAAAGGGAATGGTCAGACATTGTGCATAGGTGAGCAGTAAACGTAGTGCAGTCGACATGTGCAAGACATGAGTACCATTATATTCGTATGAGGTAGTGTTGGCATGAGTTTTCAGTTTTTTTTGTGCGGTGTCTGTTTTGAGCAGTGAACAAACATAGAGCAGTCAGCATGTACGTGAGTACCATTTTACATTTGTGTGAGGTAGTTTTTTGCAACAGTTTTCAGTTTTTTGTGCGGTGTCTGTTTAGGGTGGTAATGGCTGTGGGGAAGAAACTGTCTCTGAGTCTGTTTGTTTTTGCTTTGTGTGACCTGTGGCGCTTGCCGGAAGGCAGCAGGTCGAAGAGGTGGTGGCCGGGGTGAGAAAAGTCCTTGATGATGTTTTCTGCTCTGCTGAGGTAGCGAGAGCAGGCAATGTCCTCCAGACTGGGCAGAGAGCAGCCGACGATTCTCTGGGCTGTTTTGATGATCCTCTGGAGCTTTTTCCTGTCTGCTGCTGTGCACCCAGCATACCACACCGTAATGCAGTATGTTAGAATGCTCTCCACTGTGGCTTTGTAAAAGGACACCTGCAGCTGCTGTTTTAGATTATTTTTCCTGAGCAACCTCAGGAAGTGCAGTCGCTGCTGGGAAGAAAATAGAAACTAAGGAATGGTTGGCATTTCTTGAATTGAAGACTTTAACCTTCCGAATGATATTTGGAACGATGCATTTGAGTGACATCGTACGGACACCGCATCCGCCCGTGTCTACGACACGTATTTCCTTCTTTGCAAGCTTTCGGAATGTTAAGGGGGTAATAAGTTTGACTGAACTATCTGACTGTTTTGTCGATGTTCCCATTGTAGCGCCTTATACTCCGGTGCTCCTTATGTATGGAAGGTATAGGACCAAATACTATTTTTGGGGGGTGCGCCCTATAGCCCGGTGCGCCCTATAAAATAAAAATACGGTAGTTATCTGACTCCATTAACCAAACGCAAACTTCATTCTCCTAACAATGCATGCTCTTTTCTTAATTTAGGGAAAATATTGACGAGAGACAGGCATTTCCACACGGGGGCAGATTTATTTTCTTAAAGTATATAACTAAGTGAATTCCATCGAATTTAGGGGAATTGTTGTCGAATTAGTCTAATTAGTCTTCCTCGAGCCTCCCTCTCATTCTCTGATCTGATCTTCTGCCTTCCGTCTTCGCTCTTCTTTTCACAAGTCGGGGCGTGGGCCCCTCCCCCATGGGCGGGCCAGGAACTCCCCACGCGCTGGAGTTTTGTAATGCACTTGGGTTCTCCAGGCAAGAGTTCAAGCCTGAGAGTCGAAACGCGGTGATGGTCTAATGGCCCACAGCCATTCTAGTTTTTTTCCTTTTTTCTTTTCTATTTTTTGTCTTTCGTTCGAAATATAATTAAGAACAGTGGACATTTTTTAGCACAAGTTTTCTTGTAAAAAGCCCAATTCGGACCAATCTCATCCGAGCCTGGTTTCAGTGGGCGGCCGCCAAGTAAATTGAGTTTAAGACCCCTGCTTTAATAGGTTAAATGTGAGCCAATGTTACACTTGAGACACTCTGTGGTGAGCAGAAATGGAAAGGAACGTAAGGCAGGTAAGGCAATTTGTGCGGAGTGCTCATTACCCACCCCTGCTGCTTGCCTTGTGAGAGGGGCCGTGGGGCTGTTATGGCATCAGTATGAAAGAACAAAAATTATGGTGGAAGTAAGAAAATTAACTAAGAAAATTTTACTTGAATCAAATGTATTGGAATTCTTCTTTCTTACCCACAGTCTTTGAAAACACTGATACAAATCAAGAATAGAAATGGATAGAACAGAAAAGAATAGAATAGTCTTTACTGTCATTGATGTCAACATGATGAAATATTTTATACAACAAAATTAGACATGGCACTCCAATGTAGACATGTAATAGAGACATTAAAAAGAAAATGAAATGAAAGACTGTACAGAACAAAAAAGCCAAATATTTATTATGAGGTCAGTCCTTAGAGACTGGCCCAAGTTATAATGATGAGTGCAATTAATTATTATCGTCGCTACATTGCAAAATCCGCCCTATGCTGTCCCAGTCTGATGCGGATTATAATTAATGCGTTTGTTACCTCCCGTCTCGATTACTGTAATGTACTACTCTCTAGTCTCCTGGAGTCCAAAATCAGGAGCCTTCAGCTGGTACAAAATGCTGCAGCACGGCTTTCAACTAAGACAAGAAAGTTTGATCACATTACCTGTCATCTTAGGATGTGAGTTTAAGGTTCTGTTGCTATTATGCAAAATCATGCATGGACTTGCTCCCTCATGTCTTTCAGATTTAATACCCCTTATGTTCCTGTCCAGAGCCTTCATTCAAAAATTGCTTGTTGACTAGTGATCCCATGAGTCAAGAAGAGATGCGCAGGTTCAAGGGCGTTCTTCACTCGGGCCCCAGTGCTGTGGGATGCTTTTCCCTCTGAGATTTGATACGCAACATCAGTAAAACTGTTTGAATCTAGGCTTAAAACATACTTATATTCTATAGCTTATGAATGACTTATATTTCATGTTGACTAAATCTGTGTTTGTTAATGCAACATCCATTGCAGCCTGGTCTTTCTGGATGGGGGATATCTCATGTGCGGCCCCTTCTCAAGGTTTTCCTCATGTTGAGGTTTTTGAGTTTTTCCTTTCCCTCATGTAGGTTCTGGATGAGGGGATGGTGTAAAAACAGTCTGTAGTCTGCAACAGTAATCTGTGGTCTGTTTAGTCCTTTGAGATTCCTTGTTATTAAGGGCTATACAAATAAAATTGACTTGACTTGACACGAAAAAACAATGCATTGTAACAAGGTTGCAATAAAGAGTAGTGCAATAACAGTAAAAGCAACAAGAATAGTCAAGTCAAGTCAAGTCACATTTATTTATATAGCCCTTAATCACAAAAATGTCTCAAAGGACTGCACAGGATTATAATTACAAAATTACACAATTACCTGATCTTAAACCAAAATAAGTTCAAGGATTACACTACCCTTCAAAGGTTTGGAGTCACCCAGACAATTTTGTGTTTTTATTTAGCTAACAAACTGTCCAATGTCTGTGTTCTTTTCCCCATATTAATCTTTTTGTTGGCCAGTCTCAGATATATAGCTTTTACTTCGCCACTCTGCCTTGAAGGCCAGCATCTCGGAGTTGCCTCTTCACTGTACTTGTTGCCACTGGAGTTTTGCGGGTACTACTAACCAAGCTTCTAGTTAAGGACTTGTAAGGTGTCTATTTTATTAAACCAGTTACTCAAATGTACTTTATCTCTTGCTTGGTTATGCCTTTCACTTCTCTTTCTACTCTGGTTAAAGCCCATTTCTGCTGTTCTCTGAAGGGAGTAGTACACATAGTCGTCGAAGATCTTCAGCTTCTTGGCAATTTCTTGCATAGAATAGCCTTCCATATCAGTATAAGAATAGCCTGCTGAAATTCACATGAAAGTTTTCTGTTTCTGGCCATTCTGAAAATTAATCACACCCCACAAATGTGATCCTTCAGATACTCGACATTAACTAATACTTTCTGATTAGTTAATGATATCATAATTGAAAAAAAATTATGCTTTTCCTTAAAAGATAAGGACATTTCTGAGCGACCTCAAACTTTTGAACAGCAGTGTGTGTTTTGCCCGCCTCTTTAGGGTGGTGATGGCCCTGGGGAAGAAACTGTCTTCCAGCCCGTTTGTCCTTCTTTTAAATGGATACCCAAATTCTAAAACATATAATATGTGAGGAAATAGTACATTTTTTTTAACAATTCCTATATAAATATTGCATTGGTATATTCCAATTATTTTTCAAGATAATGCATTTTGAAGACAGCCTGTCTCGTGTTTGACTTCCTTAGCTCTGATGTCATGTGAAGAACATCAGCACCCTAGCAAGGCTTTCACCATATTGGTTTACATATTCATTAGTCAAAGAGGTGAAGAGCATTTCAAGCCAAGTTTTGGTAGTTTTTGTGAAGAGTGCCTAGGTGTTGTGTTGCAGGTGCCTTCAGCAGTGGTACAACAATTGACAAGCAGCCAAAATGGGGCGAACTGGCAAAAAAAAAAAACCAACAGCAACACAGGCTAGCCAGTTGCTAAAAATGGCTAACCGGGACCGATCAGCGGCAAAACGAGAGAATGGCAGATCAAAGGCAGGCTCTAAGCAGCCAAGATAACCAGGAACCAACAACAAAAAAACGGCCACGGCAAAAAACACGGACCCAGCCATAAATTTTGGGTAGAGTATACCAGAAGGCAACAGGTCAATGAGGTAGTGAGAAGAGTCCCCAATAACGTGTGGGGCTTTGCTGCTGTATCGCAAGCTGGCAATGTCCTCCAGAGGTAGAGAGTAGCTAATGATCTCCTGGGCTATGTTGATTACTTTCTGTATGTTTTTGTTGTCTGCTGCTATGCTACCAGCATACCACTGCATTATGCTGTATTTTTTAAGGCAACAATCAAGTGAGGGTGGAAAACGTCAGCAAGTAAGTATGGCTGAGTCTGCATGCATTTATTGCACATTAGGTGATGTTTAAAGATATGTGTGCGTCTTTTTGTGAAATAATAACAAAAATATATGTGATTGATGGAATAATAAACCAACGCGTTTCGCAGTAATTCCCTGAAATTGGAGTTTACACATCATTGGCTATTTGATGTCCAAAAGCACACCAGCCTACCTACCAACCGGGTTCAGTGACAATAACTGTCTAGGTTGCATTGGATAGAATGAAAAAAAAATCTATCACTGTTTTTATTGCTAGCTTATCTGTCTGGTTGAGAAAGCAAATTAATAAAGTCACATTGATATTCTGAAGTATCAATGCTTGTGATCCACGAGCAGGTGCTCTCTGTCAGGATTTATTGCCTTTTTACTTATAGGGGTCTTGTAAAATGAAGTCATATAGGGCATGAATTGTATATCGCTGTGCGAGCTTTTCATGGTAGACATTTACAGAAGTACTACGAGCACACACTAACAGGGACACAGATCCCTAAATAAGCAGAAATAACGTTTTCTTGTGTTTGCATTATTTTCCATAGAGTAGACAAGCAAAAGGAATAAACAAAGTTGATTTCAATGTGTAGAATGCACCTCAGAACAAAAACAACACAAAAATCACACGCCAAATCAAGCCACTCTAATCTAGATATTCTGCAGTGCTGGCAAAAAATGAACAACTAAATAGATTGATCTTGTCTTTGTTTTGATCATCATTTCTAGAAATGGACCAAACAGTCCTAGCTTTGGTTTCCTTGTACAGAGCAAGGTTCTGTTGTGAAATAAGCACATGCAGGAAACCCCCTGCTGCATTCAATCCTTTATCACTCAAAACCAACTAGGGTTCTTGCGGGACCCTCAGCTGTTATTCTACCTTCAGTCAAGCATGAATTTGAATTGTTTTGTTTGAGTGAGGGCCAATCTCTTCACCACAAACTACTCCCTGTTCTTCTTTGCTATCAAACTGCTGTCATTGGTACAGAGCAACGTTCTGATTGTTTTCTTGTGTTAATTGTGTGACAGTGTATCCGTGTGTGTGCACTCAACGTGGCTTTCAAAGGGTGTGCTATTTGTTTTTCGTTAATCAAGATCCCCGTTAAATTGGAAGTTGCTAAATTTTCTATGTTTCCAAACACAAAAATTAAAATTCACATATGTATTCGGAAGGAAGTGGAGTGCCCAGTCTGCTGTGCTCGATGCAGAGGCATGACTATGCCATAGAGCAGAACGGGAAGGTTGAGAACTGTTTTCACCCAGAACCATAATAGCCATAAGAGCAATTTATTTTTTATTTTTTGGGGAGAGGTACACAACGTTTTACCGAGCCCAGCGAACCTCTTCACCTGGGGAAAACTACCCAAAGAAACACAAAATGCAGTTTGAAATTATTGATTCCATTTATTAAGGCACACACCCAAAAAAAAAACAAAAAAACTATTTGGCCCCATGAAAAAAGTAATTGACCATGAACCGAATAGTGTGTTAGGCCGCCTGTTGCAGCATTAGAATTTTTGTAAAGAGTGGCCAAAATTCCTCCACAGACTTGTAGAAGACTTATTACCAATTATCAAAAAGGTGACCTACTTGCTATAAGGTTCAGAGGACAATTATTTTTAAAATGTGGCCACATAGGACTCATTTTTTTTTGTCCCTGTATTTTGTGTTTCTTTGGGTTGTTAATGTGTGATCCTGAAATTAGTAAAAGACTGAGGCATAACGCGGACGCAACATAAGCACTGGGATAGTTTTTATGCTCTCTGATCTTTTTTCAGGAGTAGTTGCGTCATTTCCTTTATATAAAGGCTCTATTGACTCACTCATAAATGAGTTTAATGCTACCCTGGCTAGTGTCCTAGATTCAGTAGCACCCATACGGCTTAAATCACGACCTTGGTTTACTGATGAAACTAGATCGCTTAAACTAGAATGCAGAAAATCTGAAAGAAAATGGCGCGCTACCAAGCTTGAGGACTTCCATCAAACCTGGTGTGACAACTTGTTAAAGTATAAAGCAGCCCTTGCCTCCGCAAAATCAGCCTATTTTTCGAAGGTGATTGCGGCACAAAAGAATAACCCCAAAATCCTTTTTGACACTGTAGCATTGCTAACAAGGCAGCAGATTATGCCAGATAGTTCTACCCATTCAACCCATGACTTTATGGTCTTTTCTTTAATAAGAAGATTCAACACATATGGGAAGAAATTTCAAAAGACACTGTCATTACATCACATATTAAAGGGCTGAAACCTATAGATGCGCGACATGGTGGCTGTCCAGGATTTTTTTCCCGATTTAGTGATCTGTCACTTGATAATCTCAAACAGGTGGTGAATACGGCCAAACCGACGACTTGCCTGTTTGACCCGGTTCCGGGTTCGCTGATCAAAGGTCTTTTTGGGGTCTTTGGACCTTCAGTTCTAAATATTATAAACATACCACTCTCCTAAGGTGTCGTTCCCACGGCTTTTAAGTCTGCTGTTATTAAACCTACACTGAAACGACCCAACCTTGATCCAGAAAGCTTATGTAATTATAGGCCCGTGTCAAAACTACCGTTTCTTTCATAAAGTAATGAAAAAGTTGTGGCACAGCAGCTGAATGATTTTACATCTGATAACAATCTTTTTGAATCAATGCAATCAGGGCTAACCACTCTACTAAGCCAGCCCTGATTAAGGTAACCAATGATCTTCTACTGGCAATGGACTCCGGCGTTTCATCACTCTTGCTGCTGCTGGACCTTAGTGCTGCTTTTGACACTCTGGACCATAATATCTTATTAATACGGTTGAAAAAATGTATTGGTCTCTCAGGAACCGTCCTCTTATGGTTCAGTGAAATGACATCTGAGCTCTTTAGTGTTACCTGTTGTGTTCTGCAGGGTTCAGTACTTGGCCCCCTTCTTTTCAGCATTTACATGCTTCCATTAGGTGATATTATTCGCAAGTATAATATCAGTTTGCATTGCTACGCAGATGACACTCAACTATACCTTCCGATGGAGGAATCTGCCACACTAAACTGTGGATACCTGGAGGCCAGCCTCACTGAGATAAAAGAGTCGATGTCACTCAACTTCTTGCGCCTTAACTCTGAAAAGACCGAAATGTTAGTTATTGGTCCATCTAAATGCTGTGACTTGTTCTCAAAAACTGCTCTGAACATTGACAAATTTAAGATAACCCAGAGTGACTCATTTAAAAATTTAGGTGACATATTTGACTCCGATCTGTCCTTTCAAACACACATGAAGAATATTACTAGAACAGCTTTCTTCCATCCTCGCAACATTGCTAAATTTTGTCCTATGCTGTCTCAGTCAGATGCAGAGATTATAATTCATGTGTTCGTTACTTCCCGTCGCGATTAGTGTAATGCACTAATCTCCGGTTTCCCGAAGTATAAAATCAAGAGCCTCCAGCTGGTACAAAATGCTGCATCGAGGCTTTTAACTAAGACAAAAAAGTTTGATCACATTACCCTGATTTTAGCTAACCTGCATTGGCCCCCTGTTAGCTTAAGATGTGATTTTAAGGTTCTGTTGGTATTATACAAAATCATACATAGACTTTCTCCCTCATATATTTCAGATTTAATTTCCCCCTATGTTCCGGCCCTTCACTCTGAAAACGCTGGTCTACTAGTGATCCCAAGAGCCAAGAACAGATCCGCAGGTTTGAGAGCGTTCTCCATCCGGGCCCTGGTGCTGTGGAATGCTCTTCCCCCTGAGATTCGATCTGCAACCTCAGTGCAAATGTTTAAATCTAAGCTTAAAACACACTTCTACTCTATAGCATATGAATAACCTATACTTTATGTCGATAATATGTGTATCATTTGCCCTCATGAAGGTTAATAGTCAGTAATAATAGTTTCCAATAGTCTTTGATCTGTGCAGTCCTTTGACACTTTTTGTGATTAAGGGCTATACAAATAAACTTGACTTGACTTGAATCTAAAGCATTTGTGAGTGATAAATCATATGCCAAATGCCAACAAAATGTTCTTTAATTAAAATCTGACTGTGTTTATAGCCACCAAACGTACGTAATGTCACAAATATTTCTAGCGAGTATAATAAGGCAGGGGTTGGCAACCCAAAATGTTGAAAGAGCTATATTAAAAAATTAGATGCTTTATATAAGCCTTTTAAGCAAGGCAAAACATACTGATTATTAATACTCTATATACTGTATTTACATCCATTGGAAAACGTTAAGAATGTTTGTTGTGTTTTTGACCTCCTTTAAATATAATTTTCCATTATAAAAATTTTGGCAAAAGTGCCAGCGAGCCACTCAGGAGCGCCAAAAAGCCGCACTCTGCCCCAAACCCGCTTGTTGCCTACCCCCAAGTATAAAGTCACAGAAAGCTTTCCTGCTTTGTCAGACTATTCTAATTTCTTTGCTCGCAGTCACCATGAAAAGCATTTGTATTGTTAGATATTTCATGGTCTCTTCGACAAGGATGGTTGGTGTGTTGGTTGGTTGGTTGGATCCCTTAACTACTAGAGCCGTAGGGGCACCATTTCCTGAGGTGTGTCTTTGGCAAGTACAGCCTGGTGCCACCCATCCCTCTACAAGGTACTTTTTCTAAATGTACAGTACTGTATACAATGTGCTTTGTTAATGTACAGTGGTACCTCTGCTTATGAAATTATTTTTTTCTGGGAGTAGCTTCGTAACCTGAAAATTTAAGGTAGTAGGGACGCGTTTTGAACGTTAATGTGCTAATCTGTTCCAAGCCCGCAAAAGGACAATGTGATATATTTTTTAATAAAACATAAAAGAGCATAAGAACATGAAACAAATACATGTCAAAATTAGATTACCGCACAATTACCATAAGGAAAAAAACAACCCGAATATTATAGGAGACAATAACAAAAATATGAATTTAACTTTTTGCCTCGTGTTTATTGAAAAATCATCCAATGACGTCTGGCTTTTGACAATCCGTGGGAATTGGGCGAGGCAGATGTTTTTTCCGGGTGATTCCTTTCCACAAATTCTGAAACTTTAACTGAATGATAGCTGCGTCTTGCCAGGATCCCTCCTCCTCGTCTGTGAACTCCGAACTATGACTGTGATACGAAGAGCATGCTGGGAGCACACAGTGTGTTGCCACACACTGTGTTGCCAGGCGAATTAAAAGTGATAAACAGTTTGTTTAAGTTCGGGAAATTCTGGGTGCGGCGAATAGCAGCTCAAATTAAACTGTTTATTTAAATTTGTAACTAGAGACAATATTTTCTCTGTCAGGTACTCCGTAACCTGAAACTTTTATGTATAGAGACATTCGTAAGTGGAGGTACCACTGTAGTCTGTTTGTGCTTGTTAGTTGGGGCCGGTGATTCCAGGCCAACTCACTATCTGTCTGTTTGTCTGTGTGTCTGTCTGTCTGTCTGTCTGTCTATTCATATATCTTTGAATATACTGTGATGTCAAGTGTCCCTGAATGCTAACGACTACATGCTAATGAATAGATCCTAACAGGTAAATGCCAACAACTGCATGCTAACGACTACATGCTAACAACTGCATGCTAAAGGCTACATGCTAACGGCTACATTATAAAGAAGTAGATGCTAACAACAGCCCGGCCCGAACTTTCACAATTTCCAGGGGAATTGTCCAGTTATAATTGCTTTCATGTTTTTTCGCTTTATAACAGGAGTTGGTCTTTCCGAAAGTTACAGAACCGCTTTGCTGACTATGGTGGCTATAGGCTCTGTGAATCATAGTAGGTATGTTCTGTAAACTACTCTTGACCAAATCATTTTCTGTAAAGAAATCTTTTCCTTAAATCTGGTTCAATGTCTGGTCATACCAGAACCAGATAGACGCATTGGTGTCACTGTTTGTCTACTCCTAGGTCACATTTTTAATCAGTTTTTTTTCCTCCTCTTCTTTAAAGTCAACACACCTCATGAATGCACCAACTTATCCACTTCCCATGTCCCTTGTATGACACAACGGCGGGTGGAAAAATTTCCCGCATTTGGCCCTTTGAACAAACAACAAACGTAAAAGAATCAATCAGTAACATCATCCCTCAGATTGCTTTTTTTCCCATGAAGGCGCCAGAGCGTAACCCTGCGATCTCTGCATGGTTTAACCCAGTGTCTCTAAAATAGTGGGGTGGCCCTCCCTGAGTGGGGCATGAGGCTCCACCAAGGGGGTTGCCGGCGCGTTTGACTTTGGGAAACTTTTTTTAACTTAGCCAGAATAAAGTGAAAGTGAAAGTGTTGTTCTCTGTGGCAGAGTACTTTGTTTACATTTAGCTCCCCACGCAGTGCATTGGCGGGACAGGGTGTAATTTTTAGTTCCTACAGTGGTACAAAAAACTTTCATTAAGTAAAAAAAAAAACATTGATTTGAATTTTATTTGTTGGATCCCCTTAACCACTAGGGTCGTAGGGGCACCATTTCCTGTGGTGGGTCTTCGGCAATTACAGCCTGGTGGTGCCCATCCCTCTCCAAGCCAACATATGTTTCCACCTGTTCTTGAACCTGGGATATTACGCATATTGGTTTGAATATTCGGCAAAAATACATGAACTATCATAGCAATGGTAACTTTTATAAAATATAAATAATCGGTGGAGAGTTTCTACATAGTGGACTCCCTACGTAAGTCGCCGCTGTGTTTGTCTCCCGTTTTGTTGCCTTCTGTGGCGCTGGTTTTTGTTCGCATTAGATAACAGTGTTATCTAGTAGTCACATATTACACACCGGGGCTTTAAAAACAGAGGGGGATGCGAGAGAATTTCTTCTTCCGGTGTGGGACATGACAGAAAATAATTGCAAAACACTTGTTGAAGTCCGAATGTCATTGTGATCTACTGAAACACTATTTACGAAACACACAATAAGTGTGCGGCAGCACGGCGGCGCAGTGGTTAGCGCTTGTGCGGCACAGTTCATGTCATGGGAACCTGTCGTGGGTTCAAATCCAGCTCCAGACTTCCTGTGCGGAGTTTGTATGTTCTCCCCGTGCTTGCGTGGGTTTCCTCCGGGCACTCCGGTTTCCTCCCACGTTCCAAAAACATGCATTTCAGGTGAATTGGCCGGTCCAAATTGTCCCTAGGTGTGAATGAGCGAATGAGTTGTCTGTCCATGTGTGCCCTGCGATTGGCTGGCAACCAGTTCAGGGTGTCCCCTGCCCACTGCCCGGAGATGGCTGGGATGGGCTCCAGCCCCCCCGCGACCCTAATGAGGATAAGCGGTACGGCTGATGAGATGAGATGAGACAATAAGTGTGCTTTCTGCTGCTGCCAGCCATTATCTTGATTTGGAGAGCATTATTTAACACTGAAAACAAATCCAGTAATTATGTGCACAGTGACGGCGTCAGTTCTGCCATAGCTGTGGAATCTGTGACGGGTCTTCCAAGTGACGCTCCATTGAGCTGCCAACAAAAAACACCCGAGAGAAATGAGCCAGAAAGCCAAAGTCTGGGATATTTGCCTTTAAAAAAAGAACAAAAATAAGTTGCTCTTAATGTGTAATGTTTCCGTATTCGAAAAATGAAGTGGAAAATGGAAGGGGAATTCCTTCTGTTGGACAATTTTTCAGTACAGTTTACATCGTCCCATGAAACAATAACTGAATTGATTATTTGTCCGCATGTTTATATTTAACTTATTCTGTGGCGGACATTCAGCGCGTGCAAGGCCTTGTTTGCTGATCTAAAAATATCTGAATGATGTGATGTGAGTTATAGTTTGTCCATCAATACTTAAATAATAAAATAATTTTGAATAGTCTGTCAGCTTTTTCATTGCTTCTCCCTGGTTGCGCTGCTTCCAGATTTGTGCTTTCGAATTTGAAGCATTTAACCATTTCAGACATTCGTAGTTGGTAGGCTCAAAAATTACCTGAAGGCCTTTACAAAAAATCCTGAAGGCCACGTGACATAACATCGGTTTTTGAGACAGCTGTTGGTTTAGCCCAGTTGTTTTTTATACAACACGGGAGGGTTTGACTTCGGAGAACTTATTTTTTTGATTGCACCAACAGGCAATTAAACTTGAGACCCGAGCTGCACAGGAAAATAAATTGTTGTATTAAATCAATAGCAAAAGATGTGACAACTCCGAAGCGAGCAAGTCTTTCGCAAGTGGGAAAAGGTTTTGTCTGCTACTTTCAGCCTAGAGGTAAGATCTTTTGCCCACCCCAACTAGCTGGGTTGGTATGTTCAGGTCAGCCTCAGCTTCTCTCTCGCTGACTTTTTTTCTACTATCTGCCTATCATTGTTCTTCTGTTTATTCAATTTTGTTAAGTTACATTTATTTGCGCATCTGCTATCACAGTCCTCACATCTAAAGAAATCATCTAAATCAATTGAAAGAGCGTTTCGTTGAAGATCGATACATCACTAATTCAGACTGAAGCTGAAGGCCGAGGTGTAAAATACACAGCGCACCACTGCATTTTATACCAAATGTCCTGGTTCTGTCTCTCCAGCATCACAAGATATAGGAACCTGTACAGTAATTGGAGACTGCACCCAAGTTGTCAATCAACAACTCATATCAGGATGAAAAGACATGAAATGTACCATTTGTGGTACTCCTATCTGATGACCATGGAGACTACCCACTAAAATATGCAGGTAGAAGTGCCCTATTCTGGACTTGCCATATCCCAGTGCATCATCACCTCTCTAACAGATTTCCAGCATTTTTAGAATTTTTAGATGCATGCAATATATAATACAATGTGAAAATAGCCAAAAGCATATATGGGGAAATTGTAAGATTATCATTTTAGATAAGTAGGTGCTTAACCTTCTGCTTTTCTGGGTCAAAGCTGTCTGGGCAACTATTTATGGACTCTCCGAAAACAGAAATAAAGGTTACAGTATGTACTTATCTTGTGGGTTTTATGTCTGGGACAGATTTTAGGGGATTCAACAACCGTATGAAATGGTTTTAGTGGGAACTGAGATGACTAAGTTATTTATACCATTTTTTGATTTAGAAGAATCACTGGGCTACCTACCAGTATATGCGATACGTTGCTTCTAGAGATTATAAATAAATAAGAGTACTCCTAGTAAATATTACTGTTTAACCAGTATATTGGTTAAACTAAGTCAAATTGTGTTTTCAGTTAAAGTGAGAAGTTCTATGTACAGTATTACATCGGTTATCGCAGGTAATGGGGATGAGAACCCCCATGTGAAACGTGAAAATCTACAAAATAGTGAGGTCCCTTCAAAAAAGCCCTAAAGGGTCAAACGTACCTGTAGATAACGCCCTTACCAACTGAGAGTATACGACTGTAACAAAATAACAACTATAGATCTACAAATAAAAAGACAGAATACAAAATTGCAGTTGAATGAATGGTCTTTAACTAAACATACAAAAGTAAAACAAAATTTGAGGAGAAAGCGATTTAGAGAGGGGCTGGCTAGCTGCACGCTAGCATCGGGTGTGCTTGAATGGAGCCACGTCCCCGTGATGGTTAAAATACAACTGTTGCGAATGTAGTGGTTTCACACGAGTTGTAGCTCTGGGTTGGCTGTTTCATGGGTAATGGATTTGGTTTCTGTGAGATACAGGCTCGGTAGGGGTAGCTTGTGAGAGTTGTTATGTACCTTAGCTAATCTTAGGACCTGCGGCGCTGCCGTTCCCTTCTCTCCCGATGCCGCCTCAGTCCCTTACCTGCCCAAATAACAATCCACGGAGCACCCGCTGGTGATCACCATTTCTCTTAGCTCTTCTGACTTTCCTCAGAGTCCGATATAATTGATGAATTTCTTTCCAATGTAACAATGTTACTAGCTGTAGCTGTAACCGCGCTTCGCAGTTTGTTTTGGGTGGACACATTGATTTGTGTGCCCTCCCACCACAGCTGTTTGACTGACAGCCAACATCAGCATATCTCAGTTATGCCCACCCAACACACAAAGCCCTTCGAAACCTGCCCTCATGATAGCATTTGCTCTGTTTTGTCTGCTGCAGAACATAATGCACTATACATAGATGGCATTAACAATAAAGATAATTCAATTCAAAATTTGCACATCAGTTAACCAGTAATAGAAGCTCGAAGTAGCAGAGTGTGGTTTTTTTAGTGCCTAAGGAAACTGAACAAGATAAATGATTCTGAATATTTTTTGTTACGGTTGACGGAGAATCTAAGTCAAATAATTGAATCAATGTACAGATGTTTAATGTTGAAGGATTTAGGTGAAATAAGAATGTTAAAGATATCTGTTTAAAATTGTGTAAAGTGTGTTTTGACGTAAACTGCATAGCATTTCATGGGAATCAGTTTGAAGGTGAGCAATTAATATGCAGTACGCATTTTTTGGAATTATTATTTGACTTTGTAAATTGTAAAATGAGCTCAGATAGGCAGTTTGGCGCTCACTTACTTGTTTGAAGTCCCAAAATAGCTATTGTCTACCAATTCAAACAAACATTAACCAAAAAAAATATGCTGCAAAGAAATTTTGAAGTCTTGCATGAACTCGATCTTCCATACAAGATTTGAAGTTGTAATATTTAAAAATATCACTGCTAATATCACTGCCAATATTTAGCCATGTTTGCATCAATTATTCACTGATAACTCATTCAACCTCAGTTGTGTTTTGTTTTGGATTCAAAAGTGGCTTTAAGCGCCATTGTTAGGTCTGTCAACTTACTTGTTTGAGTGAAAAACATAATGAGAGACAGAAAACATCAATTTCAGTTCATGAGGAGATCTGTAAATATGAACATTCTTGCGTGGCAGATCATATCAAACAAATTCCAGCGTTTGTTTCTTGCAAGAAAATGCAATGTATTTCCTCAGGCAAAAGATGAGTGGTTTGAACAATATCTATCGACGTAGAACATGGCTCTTTTCAACTGTGGGATCCCATTAATGTTTAATGTTTAACTTTGAAATAGATTTACATTCAGTTTATGGACGGCCCCTTTTCTACACGAATGTTTCCCACCTCAGTCTTTGCGCAAGTTTTTTTTTTTCAGCATTGTCCTGTAGCTCATTTGTGTCCAGAATATTCTGTAATAAAACTTTTGACGGAACTTTTCATCATTTTTGAAACCCTACTTCCTCGCTGGCGAAATCAAATGTACATGCAGAAGAAGAAAAAGGCGATTTACAACATAAAACACGCAAGTTAATTTATGATTTATGATTGGTTGTTAAAGTATCTTCTTTTGTGAATTGTTCGGTATACCCTTGCTCTTCCTATCAAACTTGCATTCCAAACTCATTGCTCCATTGCACTACTTGTGCAATTGTAATAGATCCAATTATTGCGGCATCACTGTAATCTTGCAAAGCGGTGGTTTAAATCGAATAAATATCAGGTTGAGGCACTTGAATGCAATTACAAAATCTAAAGCTGTTTTGTCTTGCCATGCTCTCAACAAGGTCATATGGTTGCTTTGCCACCAACTGACTATAAAATAGAGTAAGTACAGATAGCTTCTGTTGTAATGGAGAAATGAGAAAAAACGGCTATCTATTATAATGACTTAAGGTGGGCGGCTCAATACAAATATTGATATTATTGACTCTGAGCAAGCACTTGGATCGCATCAATACTATTGTCTTGGGATCCATACTGTCTTCCCATTGTGTATCGTCAGATTATAATTACATAATAACTTTCAAATTTTATGTAAATGTGTTTACACTTTATTTGCATTACTGACTTTGTTTTTAAGATATTGTGCAATGAACGGCGCATTAGTTGTCTTGTTGACATTGTTATACAATATTTGTATTTTTGTTACATTGCCCTTTTGTTTTGGTGCGATTATCTTGACTTGACTTCACAAATGTTGGAATAGAAGTATTTTATTATTTCGTATGGTTAAAACTTTTTACATTGTGTTGTTACACTATATGCACTTAGACTTCAATTTCAAAAAAATATACAATGGAAGGTATTATAGTTGTATTGGTATCGATAAATACCAAAATCCCCGTTATTGACCCACCCTTAGTTTGAAGACCGGTTATTGCATAAAGCTGCTGTATACATTGCTTTGTATTACATTGTAAGTCAAGTCAAGTCAAGTCATTTTTATTTGTATAGCCCTAATTCACGAAGAGTCTCAAAGGGCTTCACAGATTATTACACTATATTACACAGACTATTTTTCAGCCGACGAGAAGAGTAGGTTATTCATATGCTATGGAGTAGAAGTGAGTTTTAAGCTTAGATTTAAACATTTCCACTGAGGTTGCAGATCGGATCTCAGGGGGAAGAGCATTCCACAGCACCGGTGCCCGGATGGAGAACGCTCTCGAACCAGCAGAACACTTCTTTGCTCTTGGGATCACCAGAAGACCGGCACTCTCAGATCGTAGGCTTCGGACCGGGACATAGGCGCAAATTAGATCTGAAAGATAAGAGGGAGCAAGTCCATGTATGATTTCGTATAATACTAAGAGAACCTTGAAATCACATCTAAGGCTAACTGGGAGCCAATGCAGGTTAGCCAAAATCGGTGTTATGTGATCGTACTTTTTTGTCCTAGTTAAAAGCCTCGCTGCAGCATTTTGTACCAGCTGAAGAGACTTGATTCTAGACTTCGGGAGACCAGAGAGTAGTGCATTACAGTAATTGAGACGGGAGGTAACAAACGCATGAATTATAATTTCCGCATCCGACCGAGACAGTATTGAACGGATTTTAGCAATGTTACGAAGATGGAAGAAAGCGGTTCTAGTAATTTTCTTTACATGCATTTCAAAGGATAGATCAGGGTCAAATATGACACCTAAATTTTTAACTGAGTCACTCTGTGTGATGTGACATTTGTCAATGTTCACAGCAATTTTTGAGAATAAGTGACGGCATTTAGATGGACCAATGACTAACATTTCGGTCTTTTCAGAGTTAAGACGCAAGAAATTGAGTGACATCCACTCTTTTATCTCAATGAGGCAGGCCTCCAAATTTCCACAGTTTAGTGTGGGAGATTCCTCCAACGGAAGATATAGTTGAGTGTCGTCTGCGTAGCAGTGGAAGCTGATATTGTACTTGCGAATAATATCACCTAATGGAAGCATGTAAATGCTGAAAAGAAGGGGGCCAAGCACTGAACCCTGCGGAACACCACAGGTAACATTAAAGGGCTCAGATGTCATTTCACCATATTTAACACAGTGCGTCCTATCTGAGAGGTAGGATCTGAACCACGAGAGGACGGTTCCTGAGAGACCAATCCATTTTTCCAACCGTTCTAGTAGGAAATTGTGGTGCACTGTGTCAAAAGCAGCACTAAGATCCAGCAGCAGCAAAAGTGATGAAGCGCCAGAATCCATTGCCAGTAGGATATAATTTGTTACCTTGATCAGAGCTATCTCAGTAGAGTGGTTAGCCCTGAATCCTGATTGCATGGATTCAAAAAGGTTATTCTCGGATATGAAATCATTCAGCTGCTGTGCCACTACTTTTTCAAGTACTTTAGAAAGGAAAGGTAGGTTTGACACAGGTCTATAATTACTTAAGATTTCTGGATCAAAGTTGGGTCGTTTCAGTGTGGGTTTAATAACGGCGGACTTAAAAGCTGCTGGAACTACACCTGAGGAGAGTGATATGTTTATAATATTTAGAACTGAAGGTCCAAGGATGCCAAAAAAACTTTTAATAAGTGAACCTGGGAGCGGGTCGAACTGGCAAGTTGTCGGTTTGGCAGCATTCACCACCTGTTTGAGATCATCAAGTTCACTAAAACCGGACAATTTCCCTGGACAGCCACCCTGTCGTGCATCTGTAGATTTCAGCCCTTTAATATGTGTGGTATTAATCATTTCTTTAGCAATGTCTTCCTGTATGCATTGAATCTTCTTAGTAAAGAAGACCATTAAGTCATGAGCAGAGTGCGTCGAACTATCTGCGATAGTCTGTTGCCTTGTAAGCGATGCTACAGTGTCAAAAAGGACTTTGGGATTGTTCTTTTGAGACGCAATCACCTTCGAAAGGTAGGCCGATTTTGCAGAGGCAAGGGCCGCTTTATACTTTAACAAGCTGTCACACCAGGTTTGATGGAAAACCTCAAACTTGGTAGCGCGCCATTTTCTTTCCAATTTCCTGCATTCTTGTTTAAGGGTTCTAGTTTCATCAGTAAACCAAGGCGTGCGTCTTTTAGGACGTGATTTTAGCTTTATGGGCGCTATTGAATCCAGGACACTAGTCAGAGTAGTAGTGAACTCATTCATGAGTGAATCAATCGAGCCATTATATGAAGGAAAGGACGCAAATGCTCCAGGAAGGAGTTCAAAGAGCTCAGAAACTGTGCCAGTGCTTATATTGCGTCCGCTAAATCCTTCAGCTTTTTTAACACTACATTTAGCTAGCACCTAAAATGTAACTAAATAATGATCCGAGATAACGGTAGTACACGGTAACACCATAATGTTTGAGGTTAAAACTCCTCGAGTCAGAACCGAGTCTAGCGTGTTTCCATCTTTATGGGTTGGCAAATCAACCAGTTGATTAAAACCAAATGCATCAATTAGAGACCTAAACGCAATAGTAAGTGGGGAGTTCATATGAATGTTAAAGTCCCCCATAATTATAATTTTGTCTGTATAGGTTACTAGTTCAGACAAAAGTTCAGCAAATTCGTCTAAGAAAGTTGTGTATGGCCCAGGTGCGCGATAGATAGTTATTACATAAATTGACAATAGAGAGGACCGCATCACAAGAGCCTCAAACGCCTTGTAAATATTAGAGGTACGAGGATTAAATTTGAGCGATTTTTCAGAAATGAGCGCGACACCGCCACCCTTTTTCAACGTGCGTGCTACATGGCTACTCGCGTAGTCAGGGGGTGAAGCATAATTTAGCGCTAAATACTCATCCGGGCGTAACCAGGTTTCACAAAGACCCATACAGTTAAGTTTATAATCACGAATAATGTTATCAACAAGTAAAGCTTTAGGAGCAAGCGATCTAATATTTAAAAGACCAAATTTTAGCTTTGCTGAATCATTTGACTTTGCTGAAGTCTTTGTAGTCTTTGTAGAGATCGTCAAAAGATGTCGCCGTTGGGGCCGTTCGTGAGCGTTGAGTGTAAAGCGTCGGTTGTCCGGCGAGGAATTATTGGTGGAATTAGACACATCCTCGCGTCCTTCTTGCTCCTTAGACTTCGCACGCTTCACACATCTACCCGCTCGGCAACCACGCTTCTGTTTTCTGTCTTTACGGCGCCGTTGTCGTCGTTTATTAGGAGGAATAGTTGTCCACAAGGATGCCGGATCTCTTTGAAGTTCGCTCGGTATATCATAGGTCAAAAGTCGAAATTTAGACGCCCATCCAACCGAATAAGTTTGTCCCTACTGTAAGTATTTTTGGCCACACATGTGTCCAAAAATGAAAGCAAAACAGACAAGAGAACGGCAATAAATAGAAGATTAGCTGGAGAGCAACTAGCCGCAGCATCCATGCGCGCCGCCATGTTGTATTATGGCATAGCAGAAAAAAGAATATAGAAAATCCTCATGTAATGAAAGTTGCAGGTTAGTTTTGCACTGGAATGCAAACATGCCAATATGAGGGAATATAAAGACAAACTGTTCCTACCTATCCACCAACCACAGTGTGCATGTGCCTCTTAATCCATAGCCAGGTCACATTGATCCCCCTACCACTGCTATCTCTGGTGATCTTACCCACTCACACACTCATTGCCGTGAATTCCTTCCCACAGAGCGGATCATCCAGCTCAACAACAATAACAACGGTGATATTTACAGCTTGCTCCCCTGAGGAGGCAAAGTTTGTGGTCACCAAGCACACGCTGTGCCTCAATGCACAGCCCTATTAAGGTGGACTCAAACACAGAGCACAAGGTTTGACTGACAATCGCATTGGAGGCTTGAGAATTTCTCAGGGGTCTCTAGCGAGGATCTGTAATTTTACATTGGCAGCGTCAGAAATTACAATAGGGCAACACAATATGTTGAAAGAGCCATATAGGACCGTGCATAACGTAACAATTTTCTGTGCAACAAAAAGAGTGCTATAAAACGCAGCATGCATTTAAAAAATAGTCGATCACACACCGCTGGTTTGTTTAAAATAGCCACCTGCCTGGCTTGTGACACTGCCCCTTTAAAAGAGCTCTTTTAACATGGGGCAGCAGAGAAAGATGTAAACAATCGGAGGAGAGCTGCTCCGGATATTTGCATTGCCGATAAGTTCTGAAGGCAGGAATTCAAACTTAAGAGCAACAATTTCACGTCTCAATATGTGACTCTGCTGCCTTTGAGGCAACAACCTGTATCCTGTCTTTTCTCAACCCAATACCAGTGAGACACCCGTCATCGTCTACCAGCTCATCTTCCCTCACTTCTCATAGTTTCCCATTTACATCCCGAGTTGAAATCTACTGTATTTTCCCGACCATAAGGCGCACATGCAAGTCTCAAATTTTATTCAAATTATGCGGTGTGCCCTGTGTGTCATGTAAGTCGGCGGACGTAACTGCATGAAGCTGCCAAAGAGTAAAGTGGTCACCACTAAATGGCAAGGTGTGGGAAGGTATATAATAGGAGTGGCACATGAATTATGTATAACATGTTGTGTAAGATGGCAAAAGGACACGCCTACATTGGCCATTTCAAACTGACGGCCATCACCTACGCGGAAGAACATGGATACCAAGCAGCCACAAGAGAATTGAAAATGAATGAATCGATGGCGCGCAAGTGGAGGAAGCTGAAAAATGAACTTCAACAAGTAAAAAAGACATAGCTGAGCCTCTGCAGAAATGAGGCGATGTGGCCTGAATTGAAGGAAAGATTCAGGCAGTGGATAATTGAGTTAAGAACGAGTGTAAGAAGTGTTCTGACAACATTCGGCTAAAATAAACCACGCTAGCTTGGGCTAACGTGTCTGCCGGGAATGTTGTCCGAGCTTTCGCAAAAGCCGAGGAGCCGCATGGTAAGGTAAGTGAGGGAAAGTAAGGTAAATTAACCTTTTAATGGAGATTTAGCAGAGCTGTTTTGGTCAGAAACAGAGGACGAGAATTTTGACGGTTTTATTTGATATGCATTATCAGTAAAAAATACAAAACTCTATTTTGCACCAGCTCTTTTTTTATGTCTTTTTTTTTATCAGTGTGTTACATTGTAATCAATACATAATTAAACCACAACAAAACTGAGTTTTATTTTGTATTTGCATATTGTATTTTTAAACACGCACACCTATATGCTTGTCTGTGTTGTTGAAAGGTGACCGCAGCAGAGTCCTCCTGCGCCCTATCGTGCGACGCGCCCTGTGTACTGTTAAATACAAAAATAGAACCAGGTACAGTGCGGCCTATGGTCGTGAAAATATGGTAATATTTATTCTAAAACATTCTTATAACAATATAAGGTTAAATTGTTTGTGTCATTCATATCACCTTACAGAAACAGTACTAAAACATAACTATATTTCCCTCTGCAATATTTTTCAATCCGTAAACATTTTGGGAATAGGGTCAGAGAGCCAGTTTGCAGGACTAAATACACCCATGTGGCTCCTGAGCTGCGGGTTGCTGACTTCCGCACAAGGGTGGCAATTAGCAGGTGCTTTCAAATTCCTTTAGCGCTTCTGTTTGTGAGAGGGATCTGGATGCTCTGTCTCGTCGATTTAAAGTAACAAACAACACAATTGTTCAGGTTGCATCCGTGGAATTTGGTCATAAGTCAATTATAGCAAGGGAGCTCACCTTTAAAATTCGGAAGCTCCTTATTTCTGTTGATCATCAGATTTATCACAAGAGCCATCTTCCCATTTTCATGTAGTGCGTTATTCTCATTTGTGCTTTATTCGATCACTGCACCAAGTCATGATTAAGGGCACAAATCCATGGAAAGCAGAAGGTCAACAAAAGCTTCCCAGTCAGCAAATCTGTTAAATCTGTGGATGTGTGCATGTATGTGTGCCTACACGTGTGCGTATGTTTGTACTGCATATTTGCATGGCCAAATAAATAGATGACAATTTTTCTATCAGACAAAAAGATGTGGAAAAAAAATGAATATTAGGCCGGGGGATTTTAGGTTTAGAGCTTTGGGGATGCTGGGAACGCAGAGTGTTCTGGCTGGTTATAAACATTTTTTTTTATTTCACTCAAAGTGATAGAACATGTGAAATTCAATTGTCATAAAATTTATTTAAAATATTTTGCTAAAGGCTATTTATTTTCGAAAGCCTTTTTTATCAATTGAATGTTCGTTTCAAAACCGTTTTCATTAGATTAAGGTTTTTAAGGCTGTTTTCATTGATTAAATGTTCCTTTTTTAACTGAATTATTGCACTCTTTGGCTTCAATAATAACATACTCTTTCCTTAGTACATCGGAGCCTGCACGGACTACGCTGGATTTTTATTTTGTTTCACTGTTTTCAGCTGCCGTTTATTAATCATATTTAAGCCTATCCTGCTCTTTATTAAGGAAAAGAGAGTTTTAAAAATGCTATACTCATTCAGCTGAGTTTATATCTGGTAAGAAGAACAGAATGTAAAGTTGTCCTCTGCATTGTCCAGAATTTCATCAAAACATATGTACACCCAAAAGGCACTTGTCCTCATGAGGTACAGTAATCACTCAGTTATTGCATTTAATTTAACTAGTTCTATCCTTATAACATAAGCCCGTTGCATGTTTTCCGGACCTGCAGCCTCCCTATTTACTGTACTTCCTGCCGCCGCCTCAGTCGCTTCCGGAATCTGATCATAATCCATGGTGTACCGGCTGGTAATCACCATTTCTTTGTGCACTTCTGTCTTTCCGCAGAGTAATTGACAAAAAAAAAATAATTAATGTAACAATCTTCTGAAATACTAGCTGTAGCCGTGTTTGGCAGTTTGATTTAGACATATTCACATTTGTGCCTGTTTGACTGACAGCTCAAACCAGCCTACCCAACCAGAGTGCGAAGTAGCAAGGCGTCTGTCTTTTAATGCAATGTAAAGAGTCCAGATTGTTTAATCCGTTGGAAATGAGATCACTCAAGATCCTTACAGACAGTCCTCAACAATCTGGACACGACACTGACGGTTTTGTCAGCAGATATTCAGGAGTCAACCGCCATTCTGGAGTAGCCTGAATCTGCCTCTGATTTGAATCACATACACCTTGACAGATTGAAATACAGAGACTCCTCACGCTTCGGTTTTCACTGGTTCATACCTTTGCAGATTTTTAACTGATCTGTCTTAATTGTCATTGATAAACATTTTTGTTTATTATTGCGTATGTGACTGTTATAGGTTGTTGTATGTTGACAGTCAAACTGCCGGTGTGGACATAAGCAGTTGACGTTTCAGATTTAAAACCAATTGGGAAGCACCAAAACCGCTAGCTTTTAGCGGTTCATTGCATCAATTAAATCTGACTTTGGAGAAAGTCACATGAGCTCAAAGAAACGGATGATCCATAGATTGTTATCGGGCCCGGTAATTGACTGAGGCCGCATTATGAAAGAAAGCAATAGCGAGGCTGCAGGTCCGGCCTACTACTACGGCTAAAATAACAAACCTTACAAGCTACCCCTGCAGAGGCTATATTTCAGCAACGACAGATCCATTATCCATGAAATAAATGACCTGGAGCCCTTCAATTTAATTTCGCTTTTGTGTAATGACAACAAAACCATTCAAATGCAATTGTGTATTGTGTGTTACCATTTCTAGATCTATAGTTGTATTCGTTATAGGCGAACGCTCTCAGTCTATAGTGACGTCATCTGGAGGAAATTTAACCCTTTGGGGGCTTTTATTAAGATTCGATGTTACTTCGCAGATTTTTCCTTTTCTTGATTAGATATGGTACCTAATAACCGAGAAAACCAAGGGATGTCTGTAGTACGTTTTGGACTGTTAAAAAAAGTCATGAAGTATTTTCTCTACGCTACTTGCGCCACAGAGTTCAGCAGAGGTTCACTCCGGCCCAGCCGAGCCCATATCCTGAGCTCACCATCTTTAAATGCTCTGCCCTTGACTCTGCGTTTGCGTGCGTGCCCACAGTGCAAATATTTAGTCAGTGCAACAGCTTTGGGTTGTAGCATTTAAAAAACATGATGAGATCATCGTCATTAGTGGTTGAAGTCAGAAATACTGACGACATTGGTCAAGAAAATTGCTTCAGATGGTCAAACGGACATGAAGCAGGATTCCGCAGAACCACCACAAAACTTTAGTGTTCTCAAGTTGTTTCTTTTATTGAGTAAACATCAAACCTGGGACACGAATGACCTTATGTAAATGCAGGATTCGGAGGACAACTGTATCAGAACATGAAAAGGTTCTGAACTCCTCCCATTGATGCTTTAGACTGTTTTATTAATTTTTACACCACCATTGGGGGTAATTGACATCTTTGTGATCTAATGTATTAAGTTTTGGTTGTAGATGATTGACCCATGCGGGGGAGGCGGGAACTGGAGGCACGGGTGCTCAAAAACAGGGGCGGTATTTATTAACAAAAGGACCAAAGTACCAAACACACAAGTGGGCACAAATCAACTAACATGTCCAAACAAGAAACCAGAAAAAAAACTTGGCAAAGTTCAAACAGGAAACAACAACTGAAAATTTAAATGTAAAACTGCGAGGAGCAAAGTAAAAAAAAAAAGCAAACCTGGCACGGTGGTGGAAGTAATGACACAGGGGATAACAGAAGAACCAAAAATGACCTGACCATGTTTGCTGAACAAAAATGTCCTTTTGAAGTGTTCAAGATAATTGGACACAAGTGTGCGATAATTAGACACACTTGTGCCCAGTTCAAACGCCAGTTGGGGCCCTCTGGTGGTGGGAAGCAATGTTCCCTCTAATTTTCCACAGGTCTGAGCGTTCACACAAAGTCGGTGAGCAGCGTCACAACGTTAATATCGAAGACAATAGATTCTAATTCTAATTCTAATTTGAGTAAGTACATAAATTAATTGCATCTATCATGGTTGTGGGGCATCTGACCAAATACTCACACATTATTGAGCAGTATTTGAATAATTTTCACCAAAAATACTTATTAATGACTAGTTAATGATGTTTAATGTTGCAAGACTAAATTACCTATTGGATAAATAATTTAGAGGATGAAAACACAAAAAAGACCAGTTTAGCACAACATTTTAAGTCCGTAACTGGTTTCTTACGCATACACATTAAACAAATTGTCACGACTGGAGCTAACAGTGGACCCAAATGCATAACATTTCACACAATGCTTTATCAAGGGATCGGGGAAGTCAGGGCAAGAGGAAAAAGAGAGTAATCTGGTGCGCACTGGGCAGGAGGAGCAGGAAGCCCTTGCGGCCAGTGACAGGTGGCAAGTAGGGCAGCTGGGACGAGGGAACGAAGCGTGGTCGTGGATCGGAAGCAAGTCGGGTAGCCGGGAAAGGAGAACGAAGCGTGGTCGGGGATCAGAACAAGTCGGGTAGCCAGGACTGGGGAACGAAGCTTGGTCGGGGATCGAAACAAGTTGGGTAGCCGGGACAGAAGAACGGATCATGGTCGGAGATTTAAACAAGTCGGGTAGCCGGGATTAGAGAACGAAGCGTGGTCGGGGATTGATACAGGAAACAGGGGACAGAATCAGGCAGGATACGGGAACGTGACGGGATCAAAACGGGAGCCAGAGTCAAAAGTGCTTGCCTTGCATGCGCTGGTGTTCGCTGACGGACTGACCAAGAGTGACTGAGAGAGAAGTGCTCAAATAGGGAGAGGGATAATTAGGGAATGAGTGGGACCTGGGGCTGAAAGAGCGAGTGCAGTTGAGGGCAATTAGCAGGCAAGTGACAGAATTGTGACACAAGTACGTTTTTATTTTTACATTTATTTAAAAAGCACATTTAAATTATTCAAATTATACTGAACTCAAAGTCAGACACGTACTGTATATGCAATTAACTATGCTTTTATGGTCACAGTAAAGCTTACCAACTGCATTTTCTTCAAGTTGTTAATGGTGCAGGAGTTGATATTGATTGCATAAATGAGATGATAACTGATCAATTGTTGCTCGAATACAGTAATATATTACAGTAAAACATTGTGTATAACGCGCAACCAAACTTAAAGTTAGCAAAAAAACCAAAGCAACTTTCATTTCTTTCTGTGTAGCCCGGGCCCAAATGTACCACGGCCCGGTGCCGGTCCGCCGCCTGGTTCTTGCTAACCACTGATCTAGTTATCTACCTTCATAATGAGCCTAATGCACATTTAGAGTATTACCATACTTATCAAGTTTTCTTTTCCCTCTAGGTTTCTTTCCTTTATTTTGGTGGGCCAGCCACTTATGGTGATTTTTTTCCTTATCTGCAGAGTTCTTCAGATTTTTTCTTAAAACTTGCTTCTTATCTGGGTTGCCAATGGACATTCATCAGCCGTGTTGGGAACGCATGAAAATGTACGTAAAAGTAAAGAAAAATCTTACGTAAACATGCACAAAAACGTAAGTAATGCACCGCTTTTGACTGTTAATAACGGTTACGGCGGTGTAAGGGCGGAAACAATAATTTCTTAGATTACTCCATTACTGAAAAAAATAACGCCGTTAAGTAACAGGGTTACTCCCAACATTGTCCATCAGTCACCCAGCTTCACCAATAAACTCCCACTACTGCCTGCTGTGTATAATTCCCGGACACTGGACAAAATCTCTTTTCATGCTATAAAATACCTCCTTACTGCTTAAATTGGTTTTCTCTTGGGTTTCGAGTTCACATGTAGCATTAAAGCAAAAGTAGGGCCTAACAATAATTAACATTTTTGTTTGAAATAGGAATTGCATGGGAGCTTGAAATCCTTGCTAATATTTGAATTTGATTGTTGTGTTTTCAAGGATTTAAAATTGCTTGAATTTTTGAAGAAGTGATTGTAAATGCTTGAGATTGTTGCCAAGTTTTTCAACAAGTCTGCTTAAGAATGACACTGACACTTCTACTGGTGGCTTTGCATTGCCATTTCATTGCTTCTTCCCTCGTTATTAACAGATGTTGGCATTATAGTTTAAATGGCTACGAATCATGAAGCGTCATTGCCCACTACAGGTCGCGCCCAGGAGGACAGGTGCATTCTTTAATTAAACAGGTACTATGAAATGAGTATCAGTTCAAGGAATAGGTATCTCATCTCATCTCATCAGCCGTACCGCTTATCCTCATTTGGGTCGCGGGGGGGCTTGAGCCCATCCTAGCCATCTCCGGGCAGTGGGCAGGGGACACCCTGAACTGGTTGTCACTGTGCCGCACAAGCGCTAACCACTGCGCCGCCGTGCTGCCCGGAATGGGTATCAATTAGGAAAATTTATTATGGGCCATGCAAAAAAATTGAGGTAGCCTTTCACCGGTTGTAAATTGTAATAGGAAAACTTCCTTCATTGGGGGAGATTTGTCTCAAAAACAAATATATTTGCGATTTACTCAAGATCTAAAAATTGTACGTCTAGATAAAAGCGCACGAAAGATTAATAATGGCATATGTTAATCACAGATAAAATTGTGGCTCTACAGAATACACGATTCACACCAGAGATCTTCTTTTAATGGTACTGGAGAAATTGGAAAGTTGGCTTTGAATGTCTTTAAAACGTGCATGAATATGGCCATGAAAAAGGTATATGAACCCTTTATATAGGAGTTTTTATTTTTCTGGCGGACACAAAAACTTAATATTTTTTAGCACAATTAGCAATACGGACTTATAAGACCACAATGTTCTCATGTTGACACAACTTGAGGCATAAAATTCAAAATTAGACAATATTACTGTCATGATTGCGGATTCAGGGCACCTGCGACTGCCCCGTTGGCGCCAACAACCCTGGTCGCTAATTGACTCCCTGACTCTTTTTAAACCCCCGTCTTCCGAGAGGAAGCTGTCAGACCGTCTGCGAACCTATGCTTTCAGCTAGGCAAGCTCTGTACCATCCGACATTCTCCTGCCCGGTTTTTTCCTGCCTGATACCTGTTGCCGACCTGTTTCTGGACCCGTTTCTGCCCTGCTCCTCCGTCCCGGCAATCGACCCGTTTTGCCCTGTTTCCTGCCTGATACCTGTTGCCGACCTCTTTTCGGGGCTCGTTACTGCCCTTGCTTCTGCGTCTCGGCTATCGACCTGTTTTCCTG
Organism: Urocampus carinirostris; assembly: GCF_059441175.1. Taxonomy (NCBI): domain Eukaryota; kingdom Metazoa; phylum Chordata; class Actinopteri; order Syngnathiformes; family Syngnathidae; genus Urocampus; species Urocampus carinirostris. The sequence continues at coordinate 41,584,204 of NC_142355.1, forward strand.
CTGCATATGACTACCCTCGCTTGACACATAAGGGACACTTCCGCGTTCTTGCCATCAGCTACCCGTGTCCGACGATCATCGGCGTGGAAGCAAGCACTGCTCTCTTTCTCAATAAAACTGAGTAAAACGAACGCTATTGGGTCCTGTCTCAGTTTCTGGCTTGTGACAATTACAGTGAAATTTGCTCTTTCTCTGCTGTTGTAGATGAATGTGTGTATACCCACACATCCTCTCCTAACAAGAAGATTTGGACTCTGTCGAAGCAAAGACCAATAACTCATTACATTCCTTCATTCCATTTTATACTGGCTACAACTATATTCTGGGATTTATTTATAATCCACAGAGCGTCCTTTCTGCATTTTTTGTTATTTAAGCCCGCATTTCAACTGCAATCTAATCATGGAGACAGTTGTTTTTCCCAAAGCATGACTTGTTTTACTAAGACTATAAACAGCAACTCCCCAAAATGAATGTCAATTTTCACATTCTTGATCCTGTCTGTCCTCAGTCCAAACCAAATCATTTGCAAGACAGCTCAACTTGCAAGCTAACCGGAATCATAACCGGAAGACTTGTTGTATATACTATTCACAGTATTTTCCAAATCTTAATCATTGAAACCGGGAGGTTATTTTCTGGCTGAGTCACAATTATCACAATGAACTGCAGAGCTATGGATTGATGGATTAACCCCAGAGAATTGTCAGAGACCATCTGCCTGTCTGTCCATCTATTGTCAACAATTTTTAATCAGTCTTTCAACAGAACTATTCTCTAAATGTAACAGCAATAGACTAAACTTGAAATATGTTAAATATGTTTGACTATCTCAAAATTCTTTCAAATCTTTTGATTCTATTTACAGATATATTTTCAAAAGAGAGTGTTGGCGTAGACATTCTTTGTCTCGTTTTGTTCAACTACCGGGACCAGGCCGAGCTTTTGGACAAAGAAAAAAAGAGCTGAAGAGAAGCAGTTTAGTTGAGGAGTTTGATTACAAAACAGAGTACTCTGGGCCAATTCATCAGGAGAGCGTTCTCAACACAGAAGGCATCGAAAAATTGCTGCCCACTGTTTTTATTCAAAAGGGGTGTGGATTGGGAGGATAAAACCTTAAATTTAAACAAGCAAAGGAAGGAAGTCACAGCTTCTTCAAGAGCTTTGTGTTAAAACTGGACACAGCTGTATCTTGAAAGTTGGATGATAGGGGTTGACTTATCGGAAGACTATTGCTGGGAAAGTACTGATATGAAAAGATATATTGAAACATCAAAATAAATACAGAAAGTATACACGTCATTCAAATATGTCGATAAGCATAAAGGAACTTTTTTAACAACTAAATTGATATTTTCAAAATAATGATGTGCTTATTAAACAATAAAACAAATATAGCTGGAAAGCTCATGTGATAGTGAGAACAGACTCGGTGACACATTTTATAATCTAATAAGTGTCAATATACAGTAGTTTATATTCACCGAGATTGGCTGTGCGCCATTAGAGCATTACCAGCGTGGAGATGCAAAACCATTTTTGGGTTGCATGTCCCTTTTTTGGTAGGATCTTTGGCCTTTTCACCTCTGGAGTGACTTACATAATTGCTTGTAAAATATTGTGACCCTGGCCAAACGTGTTCTTGCCTGGGAGATTAGAATGGCTTTCTGGGAAAGATGCTGAGTCAGCAAAACCAAAAATGCTAAATCAGCTTTTTGGAGGGCAGTTTAAACACCTGGGGTAACCTACCTGACTGCTTATAAAGATGACGTTTTTATTCAATGTCTTTCTAGCCTTGGGGAGTGGAATTTGTTTCTCAGAAGAAATGGTTAGTCAACAAAAACAAAAGAGCTGAGTCAGCTTTTTTTCAGTTTTCATTCGTGGGGTAACATACCTGACTGCCTGTAAAAGATAGTGGTCTTATGTTGGGTGGACAAACATAAATCAGATAAACAAACAAACAAACAGAAAATAACAAGCAAACAAAGAAAGAGGTATACATACTTAGATTCCAAACAAAAACATTATCACTACCTTTGGTTTGCTCGCGGGTGATAAACACAGCCCCAGGTTGTGTATTTAATCTGTTACCTGAATTTCTTTTTTCAAGAATAAAATAAAAATGCATGTGAGATTAGAGTTTCAGTTAGGCTAAACTTGATCCCCTCTAATTCATCATTTGCTAACGTCCCCCCACAGGTCTCCGTGTGCGCCTTTAATTTAGTGATTGGTATGCATAATACTGCGAGTGCAATTTAGTGCTGCAGCTAAATGACAGATTAATCACAGTGGTGTGAGCCCATGTAATCCGATTCCATTCGAATTCATTATGGGTAAATCTCATGGCGTCATACAGTGGGTTTTAGTCAGAGGCAGTCTGGGGCAGACGTAAGAAAACAAACCTTGTCCAACCAAAACAGGAAAATCAACATGTTAGGAAAAAAGGTAAATTACAGTAGGTGATCACATCAGGTGCTTTTTAACTATACCTATACAATTTTGAATTTTTCTTAAATACTTAATTCATTTATTTTCAGATTTTTATTTATCCGCACTAGGGTTGTGGTGGAGCTAGAGCCCTTTGGCAGTGCGCATGGGACACACTGGACTGTTCGGCAGCCAATCCCAGGGCGCACAGATACAAACGATCATTGAGTTAAACACTAATTCAGAGGTGATTCAGATAAACAAAGAGAAAGGGTGGGCAAACGAGAAAGAAAGAAAGAGAGAGAGGGAGAGAGAGAGAAGAGAAAGAAAAAGAGATAGAAAAAGAGAAAGAGGGATTGCGAAAGAAAGAAAGAAAGAAACAAACAAACAAACAGGTAAGAAAGAAACAAACAAACAAACAAAGAAACAGGAAAGAAAGAAAGAAAACATACACAATAACATATTAATTGACAGGTATGCAAATTTTGTGATGGATCAAGCTTTTATTTGGTAAAAAAACTTGATCTAAAACCTTTGTGAGCGATAAATATGCAAAATACTTTTTCATGGCACTGTCGGAACCATGTTGTGTCAATTCGTTAATGACGGGACCAATCGGCTGATGTTGACTGGCAGGGCTGATTTTAGGTTCAGAGCTTTGGGGGTGCTATGAACCCGAGTGTCTGGCTGGTTATTATTATCATTTTTTTCATTTCACTTAATGTAATTAAGGATCATTCAACACTGTTAAGGAGTGTCACTTCCCATTTGTGAACATCACATTACACTTCAAACTGATCCAATGGGTAGCGCCGACAACCATATACAAATAAATTGGGAGCAGGTTTGGTGTATTTCTTAATAGTGACTGGACATGGTGACTTTTTTACAAAAAAATGCAAATGCCCATGCTGGTGCTGAGAGGATAAATAGCCTACACACTCACAACAATTACAGTAAGCTAGGCTGATCATTGTTATATTGGATTCAACGCAGCTAAAACGACTAATATCTGTTGATGATAACTAAGTCATGCTATAACCACTGTATAACATATTCTCATCGTAATACACCAGAGCCTCCACAGACTACGCCGCTATACCGTAAGTGACACTAGCCGACCCAACAAAGAGTGGTGCTAGGAATAAAATGGACTGAACCATATCAAGACAGATGCTTTGTTCACATTTCTATTTTCGTATTATTATTATTATTTTTATTTTATTTTTTATCGAGTGTTTCTCATTATATTAAAGCCTATCCTGTCCTCCCCAAAACAATCTGGCTACATCCATGTCGACAGGTATGTGATGAGTATGTATTTACTGTATTTTGCGGACTATAAGGTGCAGACGAAAACCACAAATTGCTCAAAAATCTAAACAAGAGTCTTATAAATACATGGACCAAAATGGAAATGTGTTACCATGCTTGTGCAGTTCTTGATCAGTTATTTTTAGCGCTGACTACAATTGCATATCAATGGTGGTTATGGGGATCGAATGGGTTATTCACATAAGCATAACTTGAATGCAACAATCCAGTATTTCAATTGTAGTCTGACGATATTCTCACAGCCCGGTTATATCAACAATCAAGCACTGTGACTTGACTTAATGCCTAAGCATTATTTTCCTTTGTTTTCTAACAAGAGCAGCACTCTTTTGCCTCCAGGCTAAGCGGTGCCCACTTTATACATCACAATGTCATACCTGTCAACTTGTACGTTTTTGCCGCACAAAGTACGTTTATTATGCATTTTAAGACGTGTACGACGCACGAGAAAATCTGTACGGAAAAACGCAAATTTGTCGATTATGGGTATCATCCAGTATGCACCAACTATCACGAAACGGCAAATCAATCAAGTCAAACGAGTTCGCCGCAGTATCCTATATCTCTGTATCGTTTTTTTCCGTTGCAAACGAAGCGAGCGGTTTGATGTAGTGAAAGGAAGTCCGTCTCTTTTTAGAGAACCGGCTTTTCTTGCTCAACTCATTAAAGAGAGCCGGCTCTCTAACGGCTCACTTGCTTTGATGCATTATATTACAAATCATTATGTTGTATAAAGAAGTTAAGAAAAAGAGGAAGTATAAAATGAGAAAATGAAAAAAGACAGGTTTGTGGTTATCCCTTTAATCAGTATATTACCAACAATAATTTAATGCAGAAAATGAATTAATAATTTGAATAAGAAAATGTATTATTCTACTTAATTATATGTACATGTATTTTTTCCTTCTACAATGAACATCTAAGCTACTTAATTTTTGTACTTTTTTTTAATAATAAACCTCATTCATGTCGAGCAACTCAGTATCTCACAACAAAATGTTAATTAACAATATATATGATATAACGAAACACATGTTAAACTACATAAATAAACACGTTTGAAAAAGAAACGTGGTTAAGATATTTTTGTATCTTGTAAGGGAAAATACGACCGTTTGTAAGGGCATGGAGCCGTGGAGGTTGACAGGTATGCAATGTTTGCCAACAAATGAAAAGGGTCTATAGTGCAGATAATACGAATTGTTTCTCTCATCATTTTTTATTTTGCTTTTAATCATGCTTTCACGACGATTGGATTTCCTGGCGCCCCCTCCCGTACCATCCCTCCCCTTACTCTTCTCATCGACTCACTCGACAATCGACCTTCTTCCTCACCCGCACGGCAAACTCGTAGCGCTCAGTCAGACCTCTGCAACTTTTGCAGACTCTTCACTTCACAGCCATGTCGTGCAAATGCTGAAAGTCAACCTGTCTTCGTGGCTCGTCTCAGGAGAGAAGCCGTCCGAGGCAGGTTTTCTCCTCTGATTCCCGAATCGGAACCGACACTCGAGAGACGCCCCGGACCGAATGGGAATTGGGAGCCTTTTTCCTCATTAATGAACCGGGCCAGTAATGCAGGAGACCGACGTGCTGCGCTCATCTGCCCTTCAAGATGGCAGATTTTTCTTGAGTTTGGAGAGGACGCCTCTGTTTATTGTTTGCCATGAATAACAGAAAGCCTTGCACCGATGGCCCCTGTATACGAAGGTGAGTCCCACTGGAACGGAACGGGTAGATACTTTGCACGCTCGCGTCCTTCTGTCATCATTCAGCACGCACGCCGTATTTACTTTATAATGTATTTCAAACACTTAACGCTGCCGCTACCTGGCGCTTTTTTGTTTTATGCAACGTCTTACGTTTCATGTTTTGTTATTTTCAGTTTTTCTGTGTGCAAACACCTGCAAACGATTCCATCTGTGCTCATCCTGAACGAATCAAATAAGGCATTGTTCACGCTAATCAAAAAGCGTCAGTGTAGTGTTTGCTTTGCTTCATTTTATTGTTCTCAAGACATATAATAAAGCTATTTGAATTTGCTTCGCTTGCAATCGAATGTTTCTTTGGTTGCATATTTTTTTAATCCTGTCACACCAAGACGAGTGCAGGTCCTGTAATAATTCACTGGCTGTAAACTTAACGATCTTGAATGCATTTATGCTCAGGTATTCTGCAAATTTACATCAGTCCATTCTAAACGAAATCCCGATACGCGTATATTACATTAAATTTGAAATCAGACTCTTGCTTTACTCACTCGGGCGACAAGCTTGCACGCTGTAAACTCTAAATGCGCAATTATAGTTATTTCTGTAACAAAGTCCAGCACGTCTGCATTCCCGCTGGAGTTTTATGCAAATGAGACTGCGCCACAAAGCAAATAATGACCCCCGATGTATCCAATATTTGTTGAGCCTCATCGACCGTCTTTCTTTTTCTTAGTTACTCTATGGTCCCTCTGCTGGCATCAAACGGAACTTTCCTCAGTAGTCATGTTTATTTGTTATAGCCCTTAATCACAAAAAGTCTCAAATGGCTATATTTTTGTAGTATTACTGTAATTTTATTTTTGTAGTATTTCTGCTGTAGTATTTCTATAGCTGTATTTTCTAGTATTTCTGTAAATGGTAAACGGTAAATGGTCTGCAATTATATAGCGCTTTTTAAGTCACTGAAGACCTTCAAAAGCGCTTTACAATGTGCTTCACAGTTACTCATTCACACACATACTCAAGGAACGTAATTGCCTATCGGGGAAGTGTCAGTTTCTTGCCTAAGGACACCTTGACATTTTACCTGTAGTATTTATGTGGTATTTTTTTAGTATTCCCATAGTGGTTTTTTTTTGGGGTAGTATATATGTATTAATTTTTAGCCCCTTTTTTGCTGCTCGCCCTATATTTTCTGTTGTAGTGTGGTGGTATTTTTGTAGTATATCTGTAGACATATTTTTGATGTGGTAGAGTAGTACTACAGCATTTCTGTATTTTTGGGGTATTTATGTTGTAATATATTTTTTTGTTACATTTTTTTATTGTTCTATTTCCATCATAATATATCCGTAGCAGTATATTTGTAATTATAGTAATTATAGTAGTATTTTTGTAGTTTTACTGAAGTACTTTGCAAATATTACTGTCGTTGTATTTTTATAGTATTTCTGTTGTAATATTTCTGTAGTAGTATTTTTGTAGTACTTCCATAGTAGAATTTTTTTATCATATACATAATATTTTTGTTGTTGTATGACTGTGGTTGTATTTTTTCTAGTATTTCTGTCGTAATATTTCTGCAGAAGTAATTTTCAAACAGATTTCTTAAATATTGTTATTAATGAAAAATTGAGACTACAAGCCTATGAGGCGCTGATTTTCTGACGTAAAAAGAGTCAGATTTGAGACTGGTACAAACTGTAATGAGCGTAAATGACATTTCCTGGTTTACCCTTTTGAGTGGGGGTAGGAAAAGGAGACAGTGGGGGAATTAATTACTTTGCCTGTTCCCCCGCGAAGTTAAAGAAAGGTTGCTATGCTATGTGCACTGTGGAGTCGTCATGGAATTGACCAAGGTCCCCTTTTGAGAACAAGATGTTTAATTTGAGTAAGGGGCCATGATGTTGTTTCATTCCTTTGGCTATAGGTAATGAACTTCACATATTAGCCTAATCCTGCATTGTGATCTATTAGAATTTCATTGACAGCAAGTACATGTGTCCAAAAACTTTTTTTCATAGGCATTTTACATTAAAAACTGATGAAAGTGTTCAACTGATAGGAAGGACTAACCGCTGGTGTCAGGAACATATGGCTCACTAGTCATCTATGGCTCTTTTCATGAGTACATATGGCTTCGGACATATAGGATAGAATTCACATGACAATTTAATGTATAGTTACACATGAGCCAAAAGTCACAATTGTAAAGCCAAGACAATGATGACCTCAAAAATTGTTTGGTCCAGTACATATAGGACACAATTGTAACTACAGTTTACAATCAAGGTGCCACACCAACGGAGCCCGTTTTGGCTAATTTGGGCTAAGTAATCCTCTCTATGGGAGCTTACTAAATGGTAAATAGTCTGCATTTATATAGCGCTTTTCAAGTCACTGAAGACCTCCCAAAGCGCTTTACAATGTGCTTCACACTTGCCCATTCACACACACACACGCACACAACAATAGCGGCCATGCAGCCATGCAAGGCGCCGACCTGCTTATTGGGGGCATTAGGGAAGTATTACATATTCATTTTTTAGACACTTTATAATGAAGATTCACACAAGCTTAAACCCAGAAAAAAGTTTTTCCCAGAAGCTCTAGCAAAGCACCTAGAGCAATTTCATTTGGTGAGCGGTAAGAATGGGTGGAGCTATACGCGGGACATGATGCGCGCAGTCCTTTTCGACCAGCGCCGTCTGCACTAAAGGTAAATTTGTAGGTATCCTCGTTTGCAGTATTTTGTGACATTTTTACAAAAGAACTTTGCTCGCATTGCACCCTGTTTTGAAACCATTATTTAGTTAAAAAATGAGCCCCTCAACACTTGACAGTGACTGCGGGAGGGAGACACATTTTAAGTGGTATATTTATATTGATATGGGACACAATTACTTGCATTATTATTATTTCGTGGATTTTACACAGTGAACTAAAATGGGCCAAAGAATTCGCTTTTGGAGAGCGGTTTTGGCGATTTTTTAAAGTTTTGGCTTAAAATAAATGGTGGGGCTCTCTGCCCCCCCCAAAAAATCAAAATATTTTTGCTTAAGGCTCTTTGGGTGAAAAAGGTTCCCGACCCCAGTCTTACAGGAAGACAGATGGCGAATGGGGAGACATTGTGTTTTGTGCTCTTTGCTTGGTTTGTCAGGTTGCTGAATTCTAAAGAAAAAGCAGTGTGATGGAACAATTCCACAAATGTTGGTCTACGTTTTCAAACACAAACCAGTCCCCTATACACATTAGGCATGTAATCGCATCGAAATGTTGTTGGTTAGTTATTTGGTTGGTTTGTAGGTTGGTTGCTTGGTTGGATCCCTTAACCACAAGGTTTGCAGGGGCATCATTTTCTGTGGTGTGTCTTGGGCAAGTCCAGCCTGGTGGCGCCCATCCCACACCAGGCCAACATATGTTTCCATAGGTCTTCAAACCGGGGACCTTTCGCGTGATTGACGAATGTGATAACCACTCATAGTTCATGGATCCTTTAACCACATGGGTCATGGGGGCACCAATGAGGACGCAACTCTGGACAGCCTTCTCCAATATTGATGGTCCCTGCCCTGTTCTTGGGTCTTGGCAAAGTTGGCACCACCCAATTCCTTCATGTTGTCACCCCAGTTCTTTTTCGGTTTTCCTCTCCCCGTGCCCACTTCGATGTGGTAAATATCTCAATATTGATGATAAAAGAAACTAACAGCTTTTAAACGTAATAGTGTTGCTCTGGGGAAGAAACTGTCTCTTAACTTGTTTGTGCTTGTCTTAAGGGACCTGTAGCTTCGACCAAAGGGCAACGGGTCAAAAAGCTGGTGGCCGGGGTGAGAAGAGTTCTTTTAGTGTTGCAACAACAAATAAATAAAGTTGATTAAAATCGATTTTCAAAAGCGTTGGCAACGGGATACCTCATCTATTCGTCGTGTTACGCGATTTATGAGACACTAAGCACGTTAAATCAATGCATTACCTCTTTGGTCTGGCAGAGGGCGCCTTGAGAAAAGTATCTTACATTTAAAAAATTTTAAAACAATTTTTTTATTGTACATCATTACAAACAAAAGCGGAATGAAACAGTCAAGCACTACAAAATGAACAATTTTCAAGGAAACAGAAAGTGCTGAAGAAATACAGAGAATACAATATGTAAAATAAATGAAATATATAATGTAAAAAGAAAACTAATAATGATGACATGTTTCTTTCAACAAAAGGGTCAGATGCTTAAGCATATTATATATTATTTACACATGATTCTCATTTTCAAAGATATAACCAAAAACAAATTCGTTGAAAACGTTGTAAAAATTGGTTTTACCTATTTCATATTTTGTATTTTTTTTTTACTACACATGCATTATTTTCTTTTGTTTGATTTATCTAAATGTAACAATAATAAGGTGGTAGGAAAATAGTAACACTTTGGCTGGTGTATAGCCTAAGCCTACATTTGTATGTCTCATCTCATCTCATTAGCTGCACCGCTTATCCTCAGTAGGGTCGCGGGGGTGCTGGAGCCCATCCCAGCAATCATCGGGCAGTGGGCAGGGGACACCCTGAACTGGTTGCCCGCTTGTGTTTTAGACAGTCTTGGATTTGTTATCATTTTATATTATATCATATTAATCTGTTGTTTTGTGCACTATTTTCCTATCTGTTGAAAACTTTGAAATCTAAATATGGGAGAAAATATATATCTATTTTTTTTTCATTGAATAATCGAAAGAATAATCAACCTATTCATGATATTTGTTAGTTGCAGCCCTAAGTCCTTCATAATGTTGATAGCTCTTCTGTGGTATCACAAGCCGGTAATGTCGTCCAGACTGGGCAGAAGCAGCCAATGATCGCCTGTGTTGATGACTTACATGAAATTGATGTATACAAACCTTCTATTGTGAAACCAAAAGGGCAAGGGCAGACATCAAGTGAGTTTGTGAGGAAACTAAAACACAACAAAGACTTGCAATTGCACCCCTGAGTAGAACAGGTCCATGAAATGTGGCAAAAAAGAAGCATTTTATTGTGGCAAGTATACAACACGCGTCTTGAGAGGGTGAAATCCGGACATACAGTATTGACCATACAGGAACATAACGCTGCTTTATGAGGATTTACTCATTCAAAGCCAGTGTTGGGCCTGTTGAAGAAAAAAATAGCTATGGTTACTCCTTCTAAAAATTAATTAATTACCCCCCAGATTACTGACACAAGAAAGGAGCGCGCTATTCTAAAAGTAATAATCTATTTACTGTATGGACCTGCAAATATTGCTTAAAATAGTCACATAATGAAAGAAAGGGAGGAAAACGTGAACACAACCCAAGGAAGCGGTAAAGCCTTTGTATTTCTTGGCTTGTGCAAGCTTACAAATTGACACAGACAGACACTCCATATCCATTTTGTCCAAGTCTTCAAACCACATTTCATCCATTTCTGGGTAAGGTCCATGACGTCTTCTTTTTTTCTTCGGGTTTGGTGTGTTGCAAAAAAAAAAATTGTGAATAAAAGTACTCTTATACGTAAATTGTGAGCTCGCTGCTCACGTTTGGCTTATTAATTTAATTTTCCTTGTACAAACCACACCGCCTCCCCACTGCCTACTTTTCGCTTCTGGTAAACTGATTCTGTTATATCAGGTTTTCATTTAGGGTTTATACAGGTGCCTGAAATCCTTGAAAATGCTTGAATTTAATGTTTTGTTTTCAAGGTCAGGCAAATGCCTACATTTGAGGGTGACATGCTTGAAAATTATTAAAACCGTTATTGTTGCCATGTTTCTTGCTGGTCTGACTCTATAGACCACGCAATAAATGAAGAAAAGTTAAAAAAATAGTGCTTGAGAATGAGGTCGACACCCCTGATCTGGTGGCTTGTTATTATGGCATTGTCATGTAAAGCGTCACCGTAGTAAATAGTAAATTCACATATTTTGCAGGGGATCCCTCCAAAACACATGAAATATAATTTAAATGCTCAGAGATCTACTGTTTTTTGGGGAAAATACAAAACTATTGTAGGTTTTGCACACTGAACAAATTCAAAGGCGAACAACAAAACAAAATACCTGAAAATGCAAAACAATTGAATAAATGAAAATTACAAATATTAACTCTTCAATGCTATAAAGAAATACTAAAATGCAAAAAAACTAACTATTTACCATTGATTTTTTAACCAAACTAGACACAGATCCTCTGAAGAACATGCAAAAAATATAAATGTAAATATGTAAAACAAATAGCAAAAGATTAGCAGTCTCTAAGATTGAAAGATTGAATGTATTCTTCTTTGGAGCAATCAATATCATTAAAAAGAGTCCAAATTTGGCTCTTTTTTCTGCTTTTTATACATTCAGTGCCTTCTTTCTTTTTTTTGTCTTCTGTATTAAACTCTATTACTACCTACCATTTTTATAGCCCTTTCCATGTTTGTAAACAAGTGTGACATAGCCAAGCTGCACGCGCATTGTTCGAGAAGAATGGCAGATTTCATGTAAGTTCATAGCAGCCCATTGACACAAAAACATTGTAGATCATAGATACGTACAGCTGAAAATAACACAAAGTATGTACTTTATTTTAGTCATCAAAGTCAACAACAACAAAAAAAACCCTTCCTTTTGATAGGTGCAGGATTTTTTCTTTTGAAGGTTTTGAAACAAATTCAAATGTTGGCCTTGAAAGTGTTTGAAAAGTCCTTGAATTTGGCCATTAAAAGGTGTACGAACCCTGTTCATTTTTCTGTGATAAATATAGCTTAGATTTGAATATATATGGTAGAGAGAATATCAGTAGGGAGAAACTGTGCTTGAGCCAGCGCCACAGAAACTATCAACTGTATTCTATATCCTCCCACATTCCAAAAACATGCATTTCAGGTGAATTGGCCGGTTCAAATTGTCCCTAGGTGTGAATGCGCGAATGAGTTGTCTGTCCCTGTGTGCCCTGCGATTGGCTGGCTACCAGTTCAGGGTGTCCCCTCCCCACTGCCCGATGATTGCTGGGATGGGCTCCAGCCCCCCGCGACCCTACTGAGGATAAGCGGTACGGCTAATGAGATGAGATGAGATGAGATATAAACCACCCTTTTTAGTATCCTGATCAGCGTTGTGATCCCGACAGAATTCGGAGTTGTGTGCTATGTTGTGAGCGTAGGAGGAGGGAGAATAGTCATAGATAGAAAAACATACTAATTCATGAACGACCATATTTTCTTGACGATAGGTCTCTCTTGATTTTAAGTCGCACCAGCCAAAAAGTTCATAATTAAGGAGAATAAAAACAAGTGTAAGTCACATTCGGAGTATAAGTTGCACTTGTGGGTCAAATTTACATGATAAAATGCAACACAAAATACATACATGTCCTCTTGAAAGGCAGTTTAAAATATAAATAAAATAGAAACCTCACTATACTAATATTGCACGTACGTGCATAACATAGACACGCTCGACGTTAACGACGTAACATATTTCGAGTTATTCAGATAACTCAAGCTTAAAGAACTTGCTTACCAACTATCATCTTTACTCCAAATCACTTAATCCAATGAAATATTTATCCTCTGTCACTTTTACAGGGAAACAACTCCCGGTGGGTCCTGGAGTTAGATGATTGTGCAGGTTTCCTCTTTCCGCTTTTAGGTTGCGGTCAAGGTTGCTATGATCAACATAGGCCAAAAGTGAAAGTCATATATAGTACTGGTAATACAAATGTATAACTCAATGATATGATAATGTGTTAATAATTTTACGTACAAGTCTCACTGGAGTATAGCTCCCCTTGGCCAAAATATTTAAAAAACTGCGACTAAGTGTCTGGAAAATACAGTACTTTTAAAAAGTAGCGGAGTAACACACCATGTTGTAACAGGTGCTCAGTTGCAACATTTTACTAATAAGGTGTTAGAGTAATCGTTACCGAGAAAAGTAATTGTGTTCCAGGAAAGTGTTTTTACGCGGTACTCCCAAAGCAGTTTACAGCCAGAAGGGAGTATGACTCACGCTCGCCCAAAAGTGGTAACCGCCGTCTGCCGTGTCAGGAACAGAGTGATGTTTAATGAATATACCCACACGGCCAGATACACAGATACCTCGGCTTTGCTGTTAATGGGGACCAGAACCCCCGCAAAAAGGAAAAATTCACTAAGTAGTGTCGCACCTTCAGAAAAGCCCCCATGGGTCAAACTTACCTCAAGATGACGTCATTACAGAATGAGAGACTGTAACATATAACTATATTAAAACTACAAATAAAAACACACACACAATTGCAGTTGAATGCTTTTATTGTGATTATAAAAAAATGAAATAAAATTGCAGGGGTTCTTCTTTCAATGTAAGAAAGCAATCTACCTAGCTGCGCCCTAGTGTCAAGTGTCTTCGAATTGAGCCAGATCTCCGTGATTATCATAATGAAACCGTCCCGAGTGTATCGGTTTCCCATGAGTTGTAGCTCCAGGTCATCAGTTTTATGGCAGATCGACCTTGCGTTGGAAAGATTCAGGGTCCTCAACGGTGGCTTGGGAGAGTTTTTAGCTTAGCCGTAGCAGTAGCCAGACCAGCAGCACAGCTCTTACCTTCTCCCCAATGCTGCCCAAGTTGCTTCTGGAACTTGATAATAATCCACAGAGCACCCACTGGTGATCCCCACTTGACTGCACTTTTCTGACTTTCCTTAGAGTCTGGTTGAATTGATGAATTTCTTTTCAATACCATGCTCTGCAGTCTGTTTTAAGAGGCATCCACTTCTGCTACAGCCCGCTGTTTGATTGACAGCATACACCAGCCTATCACAGTCACGCATACAGTCACACACACCCAACACAGAGCGTCTTCCCTCATCTGTCAATTATAAATCCGCAAAGGAATGAAATGGAGTTAATCGAAGCGAGAGGTAGCATAGATGACTTTCTACCCCTTTCTATGTACACAAAAGGGAATGTACCCTGTCCTGATTTGTAAGGAAGTTCCCCCTTTATTGACGTAGCGACTTTACCAGAAATGACTCCCCGGCTCCATCTCCCGCCTTCCTCCGCTCACCCTTGTTTGGAACTGCTTGATTGATCTCTTCCTCACAGGCCACGACCCAGGATTACAGTCCAGGGTTGTGCCTTTTTTCAGCTCTGATTAGAATTGCAGGAAGAGCTCTGCTGGATTCCGAGTCCTTGGCCGAGCCACATCTTTTGTGGATGCCAGGGTTGGGCGATAAATCAAATGGAATACGATTCTTACTACATTTTAAAAGTCTACAGTTTGCTACCTCGTGAAACAGAGAGTTGGAATTTAGTAGTTTGTTGGATACCTGTCAACCTGTACGGTTTTGCCGTACAAAGTATGTTTATTATGCATTTTAAGACGTGTACGACGTACGAGAAAATCTGTACGGAAAAACGCAAATTTGTCAATTATGGTTACCATCCGGTATAACCGACTATCACGAAACGGCAAATCAATCAAGTCTAACGAGTTCGCCGCGGTAGCCTCTATCTCTGAATATTTTTTTTTTTCGTTGCAGACAAAGCCAGCGGTTTGATGCTACTGTGTGCATGGGGATTTCCCATCATGCATCATTCCGAAAAAAAATATGGTGTACGATTATTTTGTATTTTGTAAGGGAAAATACGACAGTTTGTACAGGCATGGAGCCGTGGAGGTTGACAGGTATGCATCCGGTATACACCGACTATTACGAAACGGCAAATCAATCAAGTCTAACAAGTTCGCCGCGGTAGCCTCTATCTCAATATCGTTTTTTTTCGTTGCAAACGAAGTGAGCGGTTTGATGCTACTGTGCGCATGCATCTGCCGCCTCGGATTTCATGTGGTAGTTATGTAGTGAAAGGAAGTCAAGTCAAGTCATTTTTATTTGTATAGCCCTAAATCACGAAGAGTCTCAAAGGGCTTCACAGATTATTACACTATATTACAAAGACTATTTTTCAGCCGACGAGAAGAGTAGGTTATTCATATGCTATGGAGTAGAAGTGAGTTTTAAGTTTACATTTAAACATTTCCACTGAGGTTGCAGATCGGATCTCAGGGGGAAGAGCATTTCACAGCACCGGTGCCCGGATGGAGAACGCTCTCGAACCAGCAGAACACTTCTTTGCTCTTGGGATTGTACTTGCGAATAATATCACCTAATGGAAGCATGTAAATGCTGAAAAGAAGGGGGCCAAGCACTGAACCCTGCGGAACACTACAGGTAACATTAAAGGGCTCAGATGTCATTTCAGTCCGTCTCTTTTTAGAGAACCGGCTTTTTCGGCTTAACTCATTAAAGAGAGCCGGCTCTCAAACTGCTTACTTGCTTTGATGCATTATATTACAAATTATTATGTTGTATAAGGAAGTATAAAAGGAGAAAATGAAAAAAGACAGGTTTGTGGTTATCCCTTTAATCAGTATATTACCAACAATAATTTAATGCAGAAAATAAATTCATAATTTGAATAAGAAAATGTATTATTCTACTTACCGTATTTTCCGCACTATAAGGCGCACCTAAAAGCCTTTATTTTTTTCAAAAGCTGACCATGCGCCTTATAATACAGTGCGCCTTATTTATGGATCAATTTTAAAATTGCAAAGTTTTCCAACTAACTTGCAGCCGCCGACTCGATTTTCCCCCGAACGCCAAGTAGTACGCGGTGTATGCTGGGATTTATTTACCGGCGTTTCATTGGCTAACCAATGTGTCAATCATCATTTGAATCAATCACTATTGGCTAAAGTTATTCGGAGGTCAAGGGGCGGATCCTTTTTATCATTTACAGGCTGGCATTGGCTTAAACGGCAACACAAAGCCTGCAATTGGCCAAAACAAGGGTGTATGCTGGGATTTATTTACCGGCGTTTCATTGGCTAACCAATGTGTCAATCATCATTTGAATTGATCACTATTGGCTAAAGTTATTCGGAGGTCAAGGGGCGGATCCTCTTTATCATTTACAGGCTGGCATTGGCTTAAACGGCAACACAAAGCCTGCAATTGGCCAAAACAACGGTGTATGCTGGGATTTATTTACTGGCGTTTCATTGGCTAACCAATGTGTCAATCATCATTTGAATCAATCACTATTGGCTAAAGTTATTCGGAGGTCAAGGGGCGGATCCTTTTTATCATTTACAGGCTGGCATTGGCTTAAACGGCAACACAAAGCCTGCAATTGGCCAAAACAAGGGTGTATGCTGGGATTTATTTACCGGCGTTTCATTGGCTAACCAATGTGTCAATCATCATTTGAATTGATCACTATTGGCTAAAGTTATTCGGAGGTCAAGGGGCGGATCCTTTTTATCATTTACAGGCTGGCATTGGCTTAAACGGCAACACAAAGCCTGCAATTGGCCAAAACAACGGTGTATGCTGGGATTTATTTACCGGCGTTTCATTGGCTAACCAATGTGTCAATCATCATTTGAATTGATCACTATTGGCTAAAGTTATTCGGAGGTCAAGGGGCGGATCCTTTTTATCATTTACAGGCTGGCATTGGCTTAAACGGCAACACAAAGCCTGCAATTGGCCAAAACAAGGGTGTATGCTGGGATTTATTTACCGGCGTTTCATTGGCTAACCAATGTGTCAATCATCATTTGAATTGATCACTATTGGCTAAAGTTATTCGGAGGTCAAGGGGCGGATCCTTTTTATCATTTACAGGCTGGCATTGGCTTAAACGGCAACGCAAAGCCTGCAATTGGCCAAAAAAGATGAATGTTTATGGCACGTGGCTGACGGCATAGAGAAAGCATTTTTTTCTATTCTGTATTTGAAAATATTTTATTCTCCTGGATTTACTACCCTCACGGATATAAGAGGACATTGGCTGCACATTATTATGAACACAACGACTTCGGTGAGCTACTTCGGGTTTTATATTGTCCCTGTATCTTGTTTCAGACTGAACTTGATGTTTCTGTGATAAGCGGTGCAGATAATGGATGGAATGGAGTGTCTATTTTTAAATTAAACTCAATTCCAAGTGTTTATTGTCATATGCACAGTAAAGTTGCGAGCGAAAAAGAAAATAGAAACTCAGGAATGGTTGGCATTTCCTTGAATCCCAAGACTTGAACCTTCCGAATGATGGAACGATGCATTTGAGTGACATCGTACGGACACCGCATCCGCACGTGTTCTCGACACGTATTTGCGTCTTTGCAAGCTTTGGGAATGTTAAGGGGGTAATAAGTTGGACTTAACTCTCTGACTGTTTTGTCCACGTTCCCATTGTAGCGCCTTATAATCCGGTGCGTCTTATCTCTGTCAAAAATCGGACCAAAAACTATTTTTTTGGGGTGCGCCCTATAACCCGGTGCGCCTTATAGTGCGGAAATTACGGTAATTATATTTGCATGTATTTTTTCCTTCTACAGTGAACGTCCAAGCTACTTAATTTTTGAACCTTTTTTATAATAAACCTCATTCATGTCGAGCAACTCAGTATCTCACAACAAAATGTTAATGAACAATATATATGATATAACGAAACACATGTGCAATATAACATGTTAAACTACATAAATAAACACGTTTGAAGAAAAAAATAGGGTGTAAGATTATTTTGTTGTTTGTGAGGGAAAATACGACAGTTTGTAAGGGCATGGAGCCGTGGAGGTTGACCGGTATGAAGTTGACTTACTCCAAACTGGTGATAATTATTTATCTTAGTAGCATATATTCCAACAGTTTGACATTATTTAAAGTATATGTACTTTCTGTTTTCTCTATTCTCTAACATTCGTCTGGTACTGAGAATAAAAATAGTGTGATTATGAGATTAAATGTTTTCACATGTGATCTATGTCGTTGGTGGTCAGGATTTGCTGCTCTCACCCCGCCAACTGTGTTCAAATCTCGTTATGTCCAATTTTGCAATCGTGACCAGCCGATATTTTTTGACTGATCAATCATTGCACAAATACAGTAAACCCTCGTTTATAACGTACACCCAAACTTAGTTTTTAGACTTAAACAAGCACTTTATATACAAATAAATACGGTAGTTACAAGGTATTCCAAAAACCTTTGTACATACAGTCGATCCTTGTCTTCGGATTCGCCTTTGAACTGCTTTATAGAGGCTGCCCTGTTCAAATAGGGAATCTAGGAAAAAAACTATACACGATCTTGATTTGAGCTGCTAAATCAAAAGAGTCAACTTTTTTTTTCCAATGATACTCAGTCTTCATCACATTAACGGTTTAACTCTCTTGGTTCGTAATCGGCCGTTTTTGGTTCCTCATGCTCTCAGTAGTCACTTGAGTCCCCTACTTTAGTGCTCTCGACACATTTTGCAGACCTCTGGCAAACTGGGAAAGCATGGTTGTCTCGACCACATCAGTCGCTGACAGTTAATTTAGATCAAAGTGGTCGAGTGAGTGCTTTGAAGGCCGGCCTCTTTCTTTCCGTTGGCACTGTTGTTGATGCGTGGTGTCACTTTGGAACAGCTGCTTTTGGCTCTGTGGTTGCATCCGCCCCCAGGTAAAGACGAGAGCATACCCTTTGCTGTTCATCACTTCTTGAGATTTAAAACCGATATGAGCATTTAAAGGCACAGAGACACCTCGCTACTTCGTGTTTCTGTTATCGCTGGTTCACTGCTTCTTGGATTCTTATCGTGCATTGTGTTCTGCTTTCTGGTTGGCTAAACAGAAGAAGATGCTTTCTATTGCCAAAAGACTTGGACCTCTTTATTGGCTAAACCTGCACAGAAGCCACATGCCGGTCTTTGACGCTCCCCTAGTGGCTCTCCAGCGCTTTTTCAAAATGGTTGAATTCTGTTGGACAGAACTGGAAGGTTAATGCAGTTTTCCATAACGGACACACGTTAGCCTCAAAGTATCATGTAAAGCACAGGTGCCAAACAGGCGGCCCGCGGGCCAGATCAGGCCCGCTAAGGGATTGAATCTGGCCCGCAAGACAACACTCAGAGAAAAACAAGCTGCAGGTTGAAATATGTTAACTTGATGTTGCCAGAGCCAGGTGCCTCGAACAAAGACACTGTACTTCCTTTTTTCCTTTTCTCTCTTTTCTCTTTCTCTCTTCCTACCCTTCGCACTTTCTTTTTTTTTTCTCTCCTTCTGTCTTTCTATTTCTCTTTGGATTTCTTTCTTCCTCTCGCTTTTTTCCCCCTCTCTCACAACTTCTCTTTTTATCTCTTTTATTTCTCACGCTCTCTCCCTTTCTCTCTTTCTTTGTCCAGCCCTCTCTCTTCTTTTCCCTCCCTCTTTCTCTTATTTCTTTATCTCTCTTTTTCTTTCTCTTTAATCTACTAGTCCGGCCCCCGACAGAATGTTTGTTCTATCGTGTGGCCCCGGAGTTAAAATGAGTTTGAAACCCCTGATGTAAAGGAAGGTTGATCAGGTCCTTAAGTATTGCTATAAAAATCATTTTGAAAATTATAATTTAACTTATACAGAAATAATTTTTAAAAAGAAAAAAAGAAAAGTACAGTACTTTCATTTGTTGAACAAATACATAAGCCTGTGAATTGGGTTTGTTTTTGAGTAATAAATTATATATACATATACCACAGCCATATCCCCCTAGTGGGAGGTGGCTAGAGTCATTTCTGACTCTTTTTGGGAGATTGATAGAGAGGAGGGGATTCCCAGCCCCCTCGCTCAACCCAACTGAGGTGTTGGGAGTCATTAGGTGACCAAACCCCCCAATTCCAACCCCTAATGCTGAACGCCAAGCAGGGAGGCAACAGGTACCAATGTTTAAGTCTTAGGTATGACTCGGCCGAGGCTTGAACCACAACCTCCCAGTCTCGGGGCGGGCGCCATACCCCAAAGGCCACCGAGTAATAAATAAATCATTAATAATTACACAAATCAATATATATTCTTTACCTAGCCACACATTGTTGTACTCCTGGGCAGATTTCTGTTGTATTTTAATGTTATATTATCAATAATAATCAAACATTATGCACCAATATATTCATTAATTAGTAATTTCATGTTTTGCAGGGGATCCTTGAAAAACAATCAACTACAAAAAAAAAATTAAATACAAAACAATTTTAGCTTCTTTCACACTGAACAGATTGAAAATCAAACAACAAAACAAATTCTATATATTAGCTCTTCAGTGCTATAAATAGATAATACAATGCAAAAAAAGTTAACAATTTACAATTCTACTTCAATCTTTTTTGACACATATCCCCTGAAAATATGAATTACCAAAGGCAAAAGATCAGCAGTCTATAAGATTGAAAGATCAAATGCCCTCCGCTTCAGAGCAATCAGTATCAATAAAATGAGTCAGAATCTGGCTAATTTTTCCGTTTATATACTTTCCATCACTTTCTTTTTTGTCTCATACTTAACTTTATTATTACCCAAGACCTATAAAGCCCATTCCTTGTTTGTAAACAAGTGTGACGTAGCCAAGCTGAGTGTGCACTGCTGAAGCAGAATGGCAGAATACATGACAGTTTATAACAGCCTATTGACCCAAAGAGATCATAGATTATATAGATAGGAGAAGCTAAAAAGCATAAAGCATGTGCTAGCAGCAAGATAGTGACCTTTTTTAGTCATCAAAGTCAACCACAACCAAAACAAACATTCTTTTGGTAAGTGCTGGATTGAAGGTACTGTTAAAATTGAAAAATTGGTTTTGAAAGTGCTTGAAAAGTGCTTGAATTTGGCTATGAAAAGATGTATGAACCCTGCTTTAAATACAACTGATAATAATTAAATTAAAAACAAGTTAAGACAATGACAGATTCGGAGCTGATAGAACGGAGTAGGCCCGTAATGATGAGACCAAAGAGTTTACAGCGTATTCAAGAGTAGATATGCAACAAACTTTGCTTTGCGTAAACACAAGTAACTGAAAACACATTTACTTTTTGCCCAAAGGGAACATGATAATTATCTGTGATTGCTTGCATGTACTTTGTTTTGAAAAGGATTTGTTGCATTTAGCTAATAATTTTCTCATTTTCTTCTGCCTACTCAAACGTTCCTTTTGTAGTTCAGACATAAGTACAATGATCAGAGAAATATCTGATGACTGTTGGACTTTGCCGTAAAATATGATACTGCCTGTAATTTTACAATGGTATAATTAGGTACGATACGGCTGAGTTCTAGCACATCCTGCGCTTTAATGTGAGCCGTAGTTCAAAAAAACAATTGAATTAAGATGTTACTGATAGACAGTGAGCAGAAATGACCTTTTGAGCAGTAATTGCAAAACAATTCTACAGTAAAGATGTCAAACTCGATTGTGCCCAAACCTAAAGCTTAAAAGCGCATTTCAGGCCGCGAAATGGAACGGATACAAACTGAAATTTGAACTGCTGATCTTTGTAAGCGAAGCAACTCCTTTGTGATGTTTTGGTTGGTATATGCAATCGCATAATTGGACGTAGCCTTTTGCTCAAGTAGCTCTTGCTTTGCATCATGGAATTTGTGGTTTGTGTGTCAAAGCAGCAGTAATTCAAAGTAAGCCGTTAAAATATATTTTTCTCTATGAGTCCATGGGATGAATCCTATTTTGCTACCTTTTATAGTCATTCCGTGCATTGTATTTTCTAGGTGTTTTAAATTTTGGGAAGAAATATGAACGAATGGAACTGATGCCGGGCAGCACAGTGGCACAGTGGTTAGCGCATGTGCTGCACAGTTCTGAGGCCATGAGATCAAACCTGTCTGGAGTTTGCACGTTCTCCCCGTGCTTGCGTGGGTTTCCTCCGGCCCACATTCCAAAAACTTGCATGTCAGGTTATTTGGCCGGTCAAAATTGTCACTAGGTGTGAATGAGCGAGTGAATTGTCTGTCTCTGTGTGCCCTGTGACTGGCTGGCAACCGGTTCAGGGTGTCCCCTGCCAACTGCCCGAAGATAGCTGGGGTGGACTCCAGCACCCCCGCGACCCTACTGAGGATAAGCGGTGCAGATAATGGATGGATGGAACTGATGCCACCTAATAGATTTCAGACAAACTGTTTATTGGAACATCATAGATCATAGTAAACTATGCTTATGTGATACCGTCATAAATGAGTGGTAGAACTTAATTGATTTTACTTTGAGAAGGTTAACACTTTATTTTGAAAACTATTGAACACTATTTCTATTGTTTATTTATGTGTATGGTTGGAAACCAAAGGTAATTTACAGTATTCCTGCAGTGTGTTGTCATGGGGGTAGGAACCTTTGTGAAGTTTCTGTTCACATGTGCTATTTACGGGGTGAGTCCCTTCTGGCCAAATCAGATCAGTTAGTGCACAGGTGTCAAACAGGCGGCCCGCAGGCCAGATCAGGCCCGCTAAGGGATTGAATCCGGCCCGCGAGACAACACTCAGAGAAGCGCAAGAGAAAAACAAGCTGCAGGTTGAAATATGTCAACTTGATGTTGCCAAAGCCAGGTGCCTCTCACAAAGACACTGTACTTGTGTATTTCTCTCTCTCTCTCTCTCTCTCTCTCTCTCTCTCTCTCTCTCTCTCTCTCTCTCTCTCTCTCTCTCTCTCTCTCTCTCTCTCTCCCTCTGTGTCTTAACCTCTTGCTCTAACTTCCTTTTCTCTCTTTTCTCTTTCTCTCTTCATAGCCTTCGCAGCTTTCTTTTCTCTCCTTTCGTCTTTTAATTTCTCTTTGGATTTCTTTCTTCCTCTGCCTTTCTTTTCGCCCTCTCTCACAACTTTTTATCTTTTGTTTCTCAAGCTCTCTCCCTCTTTTTCTTTCTTTGTCCCGCCCTCTCTCCTTTTCCCTCCCTCTTTCTCTTATTTCTTTATCTCTTTTTCTTTCTCTTTAATCTACTAGTCCGGCCCCCGACAGAATGTTTGTTCTATCGTGTGGCCCCCGAGTTCAAATGAGTTTGACACCCCTGAGTTAGTGGATTGAAGAAGAATGGTTCACACAGCCTCATCCCAACACACAATCTCTATTATCTACAGAGACCCTGTGGTTGCGCCCTTGGCCACTTTGCTCAACATTGTTATGTGGTACCCAGGGTAATATGGGACCCGTAACACTAAGATTATCTTACACAAGGTAAAGTGTTTTTGCACATGAACAAATTGAATAGTTAAGAGACGTTTAGTCGTCGTACTGAAAGAGCTTTACTGACATTAAAGGTGGCTGAATATTATGAGCATTCTGCAAAGATTCAATTTCATTTATTGATAATTTAGAATAGTGTTCGAACATATTTTGTGTCTCTTGGAAAATTTGTGAAAAGTCACTGAAATAGCTGTGAAATCGGATCTTGTCTGTTGAAATGTGTTTGTGTTTGTAGTTTATTAGAAACTAAAAATAAGGAGAGAACACATCAAGAGACAAGATCTCCTTGGATCCATTTTTTTCAGGAGACCTACAGAAAGTAATAGTGTTGTGAGTCCAACTTAAAAGGCAAAATAAAGTTATGAGTCAAAACTGAAACAGGAAAAAGTAAAGTGCTGTAAAAAGGTTGTGTGTTCAGGTTCATTTAGAGTTACCATTATTCTAATTTCAAGTGTACAGGAAGTGCTTATGTATTGTCTAAAGTTGCGCACTGTCACTGCAAACCTACTCTGCTACTCTCGCAACACTGCACCATGCACACACGTTCGTTATGGCAAATAATAAAAAACTCACATTTTATGTAATTGATATCATATTTATCATATTGGAGTATTTTTTTTATGTTCAAATACTCTTCATATGTTTTAGTGATCAAGAGCATGTGTTATGTAGTTATTAAAGTTTTTTTAAAAATCCTTTTTGAGGGTCAGGAACGGACTAAATAATTATTAATTATATCATATTGAGAAAATCTGCTCCTTACACAAGCAGTTTGCGCAAAAAAATATTAAGCTGGTATAGAACGAATTAAGCTCGTATGTAGAGGAACAACTGTACCTTTAAAGATGTGACTCAATTACAAACAGATAATTATGTTGTGCCAGACTCACCTGTCCCCTCAAAAACAGAAAACAGGTGTTTGCCACTGTAAATGTTTTTTTCAGAACCTCACATTTTTAAAAGAATGGTATACTTTCAAACCAGTAACTGTCCCTTGCAGCATTAGGGAAACTAATTGCCTGTTTTTTAAAAAAATAAAAGAGGAGCGTTGAGCAACATCAAAGACAATTTAACCCACAAGCCAGATGTGTTTGCATTCCTGAGTTTGTGGAACTCTTCTACGTTTACGTGCAGATGATGTGTTAACGCAGGGGTCAGGAACCTATGGCTCATGAGCCATATAGGGCTCTTTTCATGAGTAAATTTGGTTTAGGAATTAAATTCAAATGTTGCTTATTCCTCTGTGGCTTTTCTAGACTGGGTGATGCTGAATCCGGTACATGCAAAGCCACACTTTGAACTACAGTTTGTAGTCAGGGTGTCACACCAACATACCCTGTTTTGGCAATAGATCACTAAGAAATCCTTCAAATGGAAGCTCATTAAACTATACATGCTCACTGTTGGGATCATTTTTAATGAAAACTAGCGGAACAAACTATAAAACCCCAAAACACCAGCAAACCACTCAGAGCAATTTTATTAGGTTAGCGGTACAGGTGGCCCAATCTCTGCACACAGCACTTCCTTCGCTCTCTCGCTCAGTGCAGTCTGCGCCAAAAGTCAATACGACTATATTCTTATCGTTTTCAGTATTTTGTGACATACAAAAGAATTTTGCCTGCACCTCATTTTGAAACGATTATGTAGGACAAAATAGATGGTCAAAATTAGCCTCAAGTGGGGTGCATAGTTTGAGGTGTCCCAAAAAAGTTGAAAGTTAAATGTTTTTGTCTATTTCTCTAAGTATGTGTTAACAATGCCCAACTAAGTTCAAAGAGCCCTTGTGCTTTATTTTCCACTGTGCCTATCTCCTTTTGCCATACTTTTATCATGCCTGTTCAGGGTGAAACAAACCTTGAAAAGAATGAAAAAGGAAGTGTTCGAGTGTGTGTAAGAAAGGCTATGTACTTGCACGCAAATCATTTGTAACTTAGCCGCCATCTCCTGGCTTAAAGCTATGATTAGAGCCTCTACACTCCTCACACAGTTTTTTTTTACAGTGTTATAAGATTGCAGCAAAGGTTCATAGGGCTGTATGCTGTTTTTGTAATACATTTGCACAAGGTGTGCGCATGAAAAGGAGAATACAGTTGTATTATTTTAGCATTATATTTTAAGTATTTGTCACTTGTCCCTGTCTTATTCTGATACATTATTTAACGAATGTATGCCAGAATAGGTGTGAGATTGGTCTCAAATACAAATTTTAAAAGTCTTAAATTTGAATGGATAAATCCTGGGGAAGCACTGTTTATATTGGTGTTTAATTTTATTGCATGAGATGTTGAAAAGGTCTTGAAAAGTCTAAAAATTTGAATGGAAAAATCCTGAGGGAACCCTGTTTACATTGATATGCGACGCAGAGAGATTTGAACAAATTATCAAATGACAGACAGTAAAATAAAATGTGCTAAAGAATTAGCTTTGGTCTGGTAGGGCGGTTTTGTTGAATATTGTCTTAACATTTATGGTGTGACTCTCTCACGGGGTTCCCACAGATCCTTGAAAAGTCTTAAAGGGCATTAAATTCATGATTCTACAAATAAGGCCTCAATTGGCATTAAAATGTTTTGAATCCAATTCAAAAGTCTTAAAAATGTGAACACAATAATAAGATTTTCATTTGGTGGAACTAAAAAGATGTAGAATTATCAATTTTATTTTTTTAAACAATTTACTGATTTTTGGTGGTGATGAAAAACGGTGATGTCGTTTCGGTCGGGCGTATCAGAGCAGACGCATGTCTTAGGTCTGCTCGCAATATACGTAGCAACTTTGGACAGAGACCTTTACTCTTGACCACGAGAAAGTGTTAATTTAAAGAGAAGTGGCAGTTCGCTGAATATTTTTTGCCATGGCGAAAAGCTGTGCCATGTTATTTGTATGAGGCACAATGTATTTTGTGGAAGAAATATATAGGTTTTTTTTGTTTGTTTGTTTCAATTGTATTGTTTTTGTCGACTTGGTCTTAAATTGGATTTCAAAAGGCATTAAAAAAGTCTTAAAAACTCTTGAATTTACCTTGCCTTAAGCCGTAGGAACCCCATCTCCCAAAAATAATCTAAATATTTCTGCATTTATGGCTCAAGAAGGTTCCCGGCCCGTATATTAACGCAAAGTCCAGACACGAATGCCTCCAGCATTGCATGCTGAGTTTGTCTTCTCACAATCAGCCACCAGCAATCCTCTCAACACTCACATGCACATGAGATCTGGCGACCCTACCCCCCACGCAGCTCTTTTATCCGTCCTTCCATCCGGCTCTGTTTGTTGATAAACGGAAAGGCCATTGAGCAGTGCACGTGGTGCCCATGTGACTCTTAAGCAGACGCCCGATTGTACAATGTATGTGTTGTGTGCTCTTGTGCCGGCTTGATAAGATGGACCAGCGACTGCGGCCGTTCTGCCCGTCTTAAACATGTCGCCCTCGATCCGTTGGCTTCCCGCCATTGCCGCTCACTTTGTTCCATCACTAATCCAAAGCCAAACTATCAACTTCAATTTTGGTACGTATTGTCCCAGTTCTTAATCTCCCCCCCACACAGACACACACATTTCATTACTGGGCACATCATTCTTTCAATGAGATGTTCGGCACTGTCTACGTTTGTGATATGTCTATCATTAAAATAAAAAAGTTTTAAATCATCACCTTAGGCATGTCCAAAGTCCGGCCCCAGGGCCAGTTATTTTAATTTTTACTGGCCCGCGACCTCTGTCATAAAATGAAAAATATGTGGCCCGCCAATAATGTTGACCGCTGTATAAAAAACAAGAAATTTTTCCCATGTCACCAGATAATGGCAGTCACCCTCTTGCCCCCTTGCCCTTGACTTTGTGTGAGAATTTTAGCCCATCCCTTTTCCGACAAGGCAATTGTAAAAAAAAAAAAGGACATTTTATTGTTAGGGCCGCCGCTTCTAGGACAAGTGGAAGTATTTGTTCACCAAAATCCGAAACGACTGTGTCTGCCTAATTTGCCAAGAGACTGTGGCTGTTTTACAGAATATAATATCAAGAGGCGGACACCGATTATGAGGCTCCTGCGCTTTGGAGGTTTGAGGTCCACCTTATAGTCCGGAAAATACGGTACTTCAATAAGTTGTATTTTGCTCAAAAGGGCATTAAAAAATCCTAACAAAGACAAATGGCTATTCTTTGAGAGATGAGCAGCCAATTTTGCCCCTGTTGACTAAAGCTGCCCCTTTTTAAAGGAAGTGGAAGAGGGGGCTGTAGCCCACGGCCTCGTCACAGATGGCTGCAGGTACAGCGAGCACCATGCTTGGCTAATTAACAAAGAACTTCAAAGCTCAGATGAGCATTCTGGGCCATTACAGCCCAAATCTGGGAGGCCAAGCAGAAACCAACAGACCCGGCCTCCCAATGTCATTTGGCAGACTTTGAGCACTGCTTTGCAATTGTTTTATGACAGAAGATAAAGACGTAGAGCTTTTTGAATCTATTGTACTTGTGATCAGTGTTTTTGAA
Organism: Urocampus carinirostris; assembly: GCF_059441175.1. Taxonomy (NCBI): domain Eukaryota; kingdom Metazoa; phylum Chordata; class Actinopteri; order Syngnathiformes; family Syngnathidae; genus Urocampus; species Urocampus carinirostris. Next base: position 41,612,199 of record NC_142355.1, read on the forward strand.
AGAGTTACTGCAAAATAGCCATTAGTCACCGTTACTAGTTACTTCATTTAAAAAGGAAGTGAGTTACGCAACACCCCCATGTTTGGTTCATGGTACACTGATCATTTAACCGCCAGGATCGTCTGGCACCATTCCATTTGGTGTGTCTCCGACAAGTACAGCCTGGCGGCCCCCTTTTTTTCCAGGTCGGTCTTTCGGGGGGTTGCATTTGCAAAAATCGAGTGTACTGGTTTTCCTTGGTTATTAGTAGGTGGGGAAGCCTCCTGTTTTGATCTTCAAAGAAATAGAAAAAAAAAAAGAAACATGTACACCAACCCGTGTTAGCAGTGAAGCTTTCATATTTCTTAGCTTGTACAATCTTGATATTGTATATGTTATGTTAACTGGCCGCCAGGACATGCCTGATGCGCTATTTCCTCACATTTTTGCATGGTTAGGAATTTGGGATTACCTTTAACTTGCTCGGTCCAGTCAGACCAAGGGGACACATTGTCCTAATAGAAATCCCAGTGACGTGGCTCACTTGGAAACGTTGCCCAATAGCAACAAGGACCGGATAAGTGGATCTTACGTGTATTTCTAAGAGCCATCCATCACCCAAGAAGCATGTTAATGGCAGGTCTAAAATACACACTTCCGGACTGTCCTCCCTTCAAAGCTGGAGCCCCTTCGAGGCTAGCTCGGCTCAATAGGCTTTCTAACTGACCCACTCGTTCAGCCCCAGAGACGGGGAGGCGTAAAGATGGTGAATAAAAAAGAGGGCCGGAATGGAGTGCTGTTGTGTGATGGACCCCATCTACTGAGGCCTGTGGGCCTCTGAGGCACTGGCAGAGGTCAAAAGAGGAGGAGGCTATGTGGGAGTGAGGTCACCGGGTTTGCCATTGTGATTATCTGTGTCCGTCTGACTCTTGGATACATCTGGATTTACATCTCCTGTGCTTTTCTGATTGAATACAACAGCTGCCTGCCCAAACACAATATTCTTCAACCCGTTGACTGATTAAAGGGGGCAGTGTTTAATATTTAGTGCCTCCTAGTGGTTCAGTACAAAAACTACATTGATTTGAATGGTAAGCAAAATACCTGATGGTTAATAATTCATCTGATTTTCCCCTAAAAACATTTTTAAAGAAATATGACTCCAAATGGAGAAAAATAAAGGGTTCGTACACCTTTTTCATGGATAATTCAAGTATTTTTCAAGCACTTTCAAAGCCAATTTTCAGTACCCGGCATCTTAGTCTTTTCACCTGACCTCTTGGGTGCTGGGCATAGGGGGCCTTGAAGCTTCACATGGCAATGCCATACAAACTAATATATATCCATCCATCCATCCATCCATTATCTGCACCGCTTATCCTCAGTATGGTCGTGGGGGTGCTGGAGCCGTTCCAGCTATCTTCGGGCGGTGGATAGGGGACACCATGAATTGGTTGCCAGCGTGTTGCAGGGCACACAGAAACAGACAACTCATTTGCTCATTCAAACCTAGGGACAATTTGAACCAGCCAATTAACCTGGACTGCATGATTTTGGAATGTGGGAGGAAACCGGAGTGCCTCGAGGAAACCCACGCAAGCACGGGGAGAACATGCACGCAGGAAGGTTCGATCTTATGACATCAGAACTAACCACTGCTCCGCCGTGCTGCCCCAATATATATATATATATATATATATATATAAAATCCGTTCCAGAACCCTGTTCGAAAACCGATTTGTTCGATCACCGAAATCATTTTTCCCATTAAAAATAATGTAAATCGTTTTAATCCGTTCCAACATCCTGAATGTTTACCTTGAATGTTTAACGGAAACATAAAGCTAACCCGGGCTAATCGTACGTCCGCGTTATCGTAATCTTCCGTACGAAAGATTATGCTAACATAAACGTGTAAAAAATTTAAAAAATCAGGTCCTTTCCAAGTCATTTAGCACCCGGATCTTCACAACAAGTGGTGAGCGGTTCATTGGAATGGGGGCTCTGTTCCAACACCCTCAATGTTGGGCTCCGTTCCAACACCCTGAATGTTCAACGTAAACATAATGCTAACCCAGGCTAATCGTACGTTCGCGTTATCGTAATCTTCCGTACGAAAGATTACGCTAACATGAACGTGTAAAAATAAAAAATCAGGTCGTTTACAAGTCATTTAGCACCTGGGTCTCCACAACAAGTGGTGAGCGGTTCATTGAAAAGGGGGCTCCGTTCCAACACCCTGAATGTTTACCTGAATGTTCAACGTAAACATAATGCTAACCCAGGCTAATCGTACGTTCGCGTTATCTTAATCTTCCGTATGAAAGATTACGCTAATATGAACGTGTAAAAGTAAAAAAAAAAGGATAAAGAAAATAATTATGAATAGGATTTCTTACCTTTGTGGTGGTCAGCAGAAGGCGCAGGTGGACGATGGTGCTAGTATTTCTTTCTTAAATGCAATAGTTGTACGCACAACTTTTCTTTTTTCACCTGTAGCAACTTTGCTGCTTGCACTGACTTTCTTCTGAGGCATAATTAGGGGCTAAAACACTTCGTACACCTATATTAAAAGCGAAAGCCAAACAAAGCACGTCCGCACGTGATAACAGTTGGTCACGAAAAGAGCGATCTACACCCGTACGCCGCTCAGCATCGCATCCTAGCGTACGCACTCACGCATTACCGGCGTTTGAACTCCGATTTTTTTGACCGAACAGCGAAGCAAGAATTTCTCAAAATTTTTGGTCGGACTCCGATTTGTTTGAACTGCGAAGCGTTCGAAAACCGAGGTTCCACTTTGTATATATATATATATATATATATATATATATATATATATATATATATAAATGAAACAAGCAAAATTCCATAAACTATCACATAAATTTGAATTTTTTAATAATAGTAGGTCTAGAAATTTGTATTTATTTTACATACTTTAAATCTTATCTTAAAGAAGCTGACGTGATTGTCTGCCATTGTGCTTTTACGGGTACCCCCCCCAAAAAAGCCTGGTGGAAGGCAAATTGACATAAGACATTTAAATAAATAAATAAACAATGCATGAAACAAAATAGGGCTTAGTAGCAACTTGTATAAAGCAGTTACATAAAAACGCCAATTGCTCCCTGATTTTTTGTGGAATAAATAAAAATGTCAATACAACCAACATGACTTCAATTAACCTAAAACAAAAATTGCATGGACAATTCAACGGAGCTCACATATTGAAAAGTATGAGCACTCCTGTTTTAGAGCCAGATTGGTGAACTTATGTTATGCTAACAGCTAATCACTTCCACTTGAGTGTGTTTTTGTTGCTTTCTTTCAATAAAAAAAACGCATACACTGATGAACTAATGGTATGATATGAGCTCCACTTGAGTCTCCACTTGGACATGATTCCCTAAAACAAGTTAACTACACTTTTTTATGTTATCTCTTAATCACAGAGATGGTTTTCTACCACAGACTTTTTCAAATCTTAATATTTTCAGCGGTCTTGAATGACAGGCATGTCCGGACTCAGGAGCTAGCGGAGCTGCCATTATTTACTCCGCTCTAACGTTATTCTTCCTGCTTCAGTGGCGCCGCCCTTGGTCGCTTATCCAATCAAAAGGTGTGGGGTGGGTAGCGCGTGAGACAGAATGCAAAAGAGAGGGACAGAAAAGCTCGGCAGTATCTGAGCCCAAATAGTAATTTTAAAAATGCTGTAAAATTCCCTATTATTGTTGCCGACAAGGGGCACTCGCTAATAATCGGTCAACCTCTAGCTGTGACATCTAGTAGTCAAATATTACACAGCATGAAAGCGCAATTTAGATAATATGTAAACATTTTTTTTTTCCCGAATGTCAGCCTCAATATATTAAGTCTACTCTTTTATTCTCCCCCCAAAAAATATTGGAATCATTTATGATTCTCACAGATTCTGATCGCTGACTCGGCAAGCTAGAGTTATCGCCTGCGCTGTGTTTACAACATGCTGTCAGGTGGATTAAGGACACATATGCCTTGCTAAATTGTTATGTGAGCGTGGGTCCATGTGTGGTATCATCTTTTCAAAGCTGTTGAAACCGTACGTGAATCCCGACGTGTTTTCTGACTTAGCCAAAAGACTTGAGGGAGGGTTAAAGGAGGTGGAAGAGCAAAGATTAAGACATTAAGGGAATTTAATATGCATGCATATGGATGAGTACTTGCAGTGAGGTGTACAAAATGAAACATCTGATGACATAAGCAGTCTAAAGTAGTCTGTTTTGGAGTCTGTAGAAAGAGCTTCACACCCTCTGGTGAAATATCACGTCCTCATGTCGCCTGGGGAGGCATGTGCAGCATCCCTACTTTATATTGGATTGCAAATGGGGGGGTCGGGGGCAGTGCCCCCGAGGGACCACATCAGGGATATACAAAGTATACAAGCTCTAGTGTGAGACACATGGCGGCTGTGTGTTGTAAATTCACTTCCCTTGGTCAAATGTTCTTCTTATGAAACATGGTACAATTTCTGGGATATCCCACTTTTAGACTCCTGTGCCACACAGTCTGAAAAGAGTCTGAGTCATGTGCTTCTTGGTTCGAATCAATGAAGCGTGTGCCTAGTATTTTAGACGAGTGGTTCATGAACTGCGAGTTGAGGTGTGTGTTGATGACGTGAACGGTGAAGTTTGAAGGCCTGCAAGGCGGGTGACTGTGTCAGAAAATGATTCGCTAGGTTTGGTTGCCATTTAAAGTATTTGTGGCAAAATAACGTTGTGGATTTCAGGAGTGGAGACCGAACAGGCCTAGAGCACCCTCTTGCGGTTTAATTTGAAAATACAATGTGAAATGATACACCCATTAATAATTTGTTTGTAATTTGAGATATACAGTAAGTCTCACTGGAGTATAAGTCCCACCCTGAAAAAAAACTGCGACTTATACTGTAGTCCGCAAAATATGGTAATGGTAGTCCGCATATACAGCTACAACGCAGACCTCGCAGCTTGCCTTTGTAGCAATTTTATTTGACTCACAGGGTTTTGTGAAAATGGACTGCCCCGCCGTTAAAACAGCTCCTATTTGCTTCATATATTCACAGTGTTCGTTTCTAGTTAATTTTTTGTATTTAGCATGTTTTTTCCTGGCAGTACGTCTTGATATTATATTTTTTGAAAACAGCCACAGTCTTTTGGCAAATTAGGCAGACGCAGTTGTTTAGGATTTTGGTTAAAAAAATACCCCAATTTCCACTTTCTAACAGTCAACTTTTCTTTTTTTATTCACTCTTACTATATCAGAAATTGGGGTGGGCTAAAATTCTCATAGAAATCCAAGGGCGTCTGACATCATCTGGTGAAATGGTGATTTTTTTTTGTACTGACATCAACATTACTGGCGGGCCACATATTTTTACTTTTATGACAGCGGCCACGGGCCAGTAAAAATGTAATCATGGACCGCAACTGGCCCCCGGGCCGGACTTTGACCATGGGCTTTTGTAGGTCATTGCTGATTTTCACAGCTAATTATTTTTCGTATGCTTCTCTTAGCATCTTCTCCAGGGCCGGCCGGGGCTTTGCATAAACTACAATTGGAACAATTTAGAGATTATTAACATTTTCCTCAATTTATTTCAGCGCCAGATAGTACTCATGAAAAGAGCCATATCTGGCTCACGAGCCATGCATTTCCTGTCCCTGTGAAAACCTTTTACTAAGTGATTTTTTTTTTATTGCGTGTCTGTGTTTTTGACAAGTGACTCTGTTTCGAGTAGCTGGTCCCCAAGGTTCCTGTTCAGGTTAGAGTGGTTCCTCGCTTGTCAGGGTTCATTGCAAGGGTCCACAGGTCTGGGAATTTTTCTTTAGGGTGGTACTTGTAGAATGCTATTCTGGTGCACAAAGTCATGTTAAACTTTTCAAGTTACATTTTTGTTGTGTAGTGTTTGAAAAGTTTGCTGTCTCACGACACTTTTGACAAGTGTCAGGAATTGGATGTTGGAAAGGCGCGATGGAACAAAGGCCTGGGCGGTTGGCTCATGGCATGCAAATGTGGAGGTGGTGAAGGTGAGCTTACAGGTGAGGTTGCGGGACCTCTGCTGCAACAGACTTTGATTTCATGAACACATCCAAAACATTAACTCCACTGTCCCAATGTTTACTTTACATTCATTATTGATTCCCAAAAAAACCTTTTTATACCAAGCAAAAATCTACTGTGGTTTTATCATATAGAGTTCTTATTGATAGTGTTAAATAGAATTTGGAACTTTGTTACTCTTTGCTGCCATCTTCTGGCATACCGTCATGATTGCATTAATAAGGGCAGGACACCCCCGGGCCAACCCCAAGCATGCCCCCAGACCCCTCTTGACTGTCCACCCACCGGGGTCTCTCAAAGTACTTTGGGAAACACAGCATCCTGTAAGCATGCTTCAGATACGAGAGAGCAAAATGTCTCCCGTTGTTTGTGCGTCCTTATGAAACTATCAGCATCATTGTATGCCGCGTTGTTTGCATGTCATTTTCTTTTGTCATCTACTTCCTGAAACATTGCCCCTTTCAAACTTTAGCCTGCACATCCGTGGCCCTTCCTCACTTTCACAATCAAACCTCATACATCTGTCAGAAGCTTATATAACGCGTGTTACACCGCAAATTTTTGAGCTGGTGTACAAAATGCATTCATCCAAGTCTTGCGAGTCTGGAGGGAAAGCTCGATGTTGGGAGTTTCTTCTCATGGTTTGTACATGATAAGTGTTACAGTGTGGCTGCTTATTAGTTGTCTCTGCAAGGTCAACACAGCCACTGAAATGAAGACAGGCCACCATTTTCCTTTTTATTTGAAGTGCGGGGTTGAGAAGCATATTTAAACTTCTGCAAAGACAGAGTGCCAGTGTCTCTTATTTTAAGTCAAGTAACATTTGGTCGGGTTTCATCAATTCTCTCTGATTAACCATCAACATTTTTATCACCATGGGGGCGCTAGCGCCCCGGTTTGCAAGCGCTATTTACGTGATCGTAACGCTGTGGCTGTTGAGAAAATTCAGTCAAAGTAGTTCTCCAAAACACGCACAAGGCGGCAGCTAATTACCACAATCGTATCTCATGGGAATCCATGTTGCGCAATGGACGGATCACAGGCAAGAAAATACACATACGGGGCATAACAAGTAATGGATTTTGTAAATGAAATGAAATGAAATGAAATGATCTGCATTTATATAGCGCTTTTCAAGTCAATGAAGACTTCCCAAAGCGCTTTACAATGTGCTTCACATTTACCCATTCACACGCAAGGCGCTAACCTGCTAGTGTTTTTTGTTATATGTAACCAATTAGGAAAAATAAAATTGTAATCTCTTGAACATTACTTCATTCGTTTTAATTGTCAAAGGGACAATGAATTGGGGTACTGATGGGTTATGAATGATGTGGATAGTTGTCACCAGAAATTGCTTCACCATCTACGACACAGGCCCATTAAATGCCTGGTCATGGTGAAATACAGTTGCCAATATATGAACAACTAAGAGAGCAAGACTCAAAAGCATATTTGTAACAGTCCATATTTCCAGTTTATGTTGAATTACAACGTGCTCATGTTCAGTTCCACTCTCTACTTTATTGTAATCCTGAAAAAGTCAGTTTTTTGTTTTGTTTTTCATTTTAAACTGTTATTACATTGGTTTAACGCATATTTATGGTAGGTATTTAAAGTTTGGGTAGTTCTGAAAAATGGGCCAAAAAGAATCACTCATAACATGACTCGTTCATGGCCCAAAAAAACAAAGACACTTAGGGGGCCTGTATGGATACTTAGTTGATAAAAGGTCTAGTTAACTAACATGTGGTTGGGTTTCCCTAATGTTCTCTTATTGATTAATAGTAGTCAGCTAATAGAGCTACAGTGGGTGCTTTGCAAGTTGTGCCTAGCTTTGGCAACATCCGTTTGACATGTTTAAAACTTCAAGTCATCGTTTTCTTGTGCTTATCTCAGCATTGTCTCGCCATGAGTTGGACACTTGTGGTCTAATGCAACAAACGGGTCACACTCAGATATTCTTTAAAAATAACAATAATCGTAAATTTAACTTTCCTTGGACATGCTTAGCACCAGCCAATCAAATTCAGTGACGAACAGTTTGAAAGTCACACACAGACAGATTTCCTTTTTTACGAACCTAAACTGCTGAACTGTAGTAAGTTCTGTAGTGTTAGCATGGTAACATTAGCCAAGGTCCAACAAAACCTGAAAACACAAGACACCCTCACTTTTGAGAAAATATCCTGCTTTGTTTTTCTTTTCTTTTGGCAGAAACCAAACAGGCAATTTTGGTCATTTTCGGTCAAAAGAGAATTTGGTGCAAAAAATTCAGTGCATCCCTAGATAGCAAAGAAACAGAGGGGCACCAACTTGATCATTTTTGTTTCTGTGTTCCCTGCAGCCTGAACTTGCATTAGTAAGCAAGTAGAAATGTTTGGCACGTGGAGGGTTATTGTCATGAACTCATTCAATACCAATGACTGCTCGTCACAGATCCATTTTAAATAAATTGCCATTGAGAGCTTTAAACATTGATTTTATATTTTCCATTTCCCGTCTGGGTACTTGGGTTTGTACGGGTGCTTTAAATACTTGAAAATGCTTGAATTTTGAATGTTGTGTTTTCAAGGATTAAAAAGAGCATAAGTGTTGGGTGAAGTGCTTGTCAATGCTTGAAATTATTCCCATGTTTTTTAACAAGTCTGCTCAAAGAGAACGCTGACACTTCTCTCTGGTGGTTTCACTTTGCCATTGAATTTCTTTTTCACTCGTGATTAATTGCTGCTGGCATTAGTTTGCATGTCATTGTCCTATGACTCAAATCAAATCAAATTAATTTGTAAAACGCTTTTCTGGCAATAAATTGCCACCCAAAGCGCTCGATGAAAACTTTCATGGTACAATAAGACAATTAAACACCTTCTTTTTCCACTTAACAACTTGAAACACCTACTACATGTACACAAACACACAAGGCATTATCCCTCTCTACGGGTTGCATGCTAAACCTAAATAAGGCACTGTAAAATGTGTATTAGAGCAAGGATTACGTATGAATTCTGGATATTTATTTTGGGCCTTGCAACAATTACAATTTCCCAGTGGTATATTGTATTGGCAAGAACCAGCTGTAAATGTATGCTTTATATTACATTCTCATTTTCCCCCAACATCCATGTCGGGAGAGATATGTCTCATAAACATTTAATTATTCGTGATTTACTCAAGATCTGAAATTCATTTGTCTTGATAAATGGAGACACAGGATTACAAAATTTTACTTGTAAAACGCAGATATATTTGTGGCCCTGCAAAATACATGATTAACACCATTTTTTCCCCTTTTCATTTGTACTGGAGAAAGTGGAAAATTGGCTTTGAAAGTATTTAAAAAGTGCTTGGATTTGGCCATGAAAAAGGTGTATGAACCCTGATGTTTGCACTGACTGACAGAATTTGTGTACAAGTGGTTAACCCTTTCCTACGTGGCATATCTTTGCCTAGAGGTGTCCCAATTTTACTACATCCTGCCATCTGATTGAGGAGCCGAGCACTTTTGTTTGACAGTTCTCATCATTGCTTTGTCTTTGTGAGATATGATACGATTCATGTGAATTTTGGGAGAAACTTGATAAGCCTACATGTCAGAATCTTCCTGCAAGCCTGCGTAATGTATTGCTCCATGAATAAGGAAGACATGACAGGGCTAAAAAAAAAAGCAAACATAGTGGTCAATAGCATTCATGGACAAGTGGGACAGCCTGTGCAGTGTCAGGTTGTAGCACCTCATCAGTAGACTTGAGTGCTCTACAAGGACAACATGGCCCTCCACATTCCAGTTTGGTTAATTTGTGAGTAGGTTTACTTGGGGAGATTTTCAATTCAAGAATTTGTATTTTTGCCAGAGGCGGCCCGGCAGCTTAGTGGTTAGCACGTCCGAGGCACAATTCTGGGGTGATGGGTTGAAATCCAGCAACCGACCTTCCTGTGCTGAGTTTTTATGTTCTCCCCGTGCCTGAGTGGGTTTCCTCCAGGCACTCCGGTATCCCCCCACATTCCAAAAACATGCACGTGAGGTCAATTGGCCGGTTCAAATTGTCCCTAGGTGTGAATGAGCGGGTGAGTTGTCGATCTCTGTGTGCCCTGCGGCTAGCTGGCAACCAGTTCAGGGTGTCCCTTGTCCTCTGCCCAAAGTTAGCTTGGATGGGCTCCAGCACATCCGCGACACTGAAGAGCGGGATGACGCGTAACACCAAAAAGACAATGGTGAACACATGTTGTCAGTGCTGTGTCTGAGTCAGATCAGGCTCCACCTACTACTGGTAACTATGGGAACCAGTAGTATCTGTTTTAATTGGGGGAGTAAACCAAAAATAACGGCTTAGAGAGGGATGGCCGCCACCAGGCTGTACTTGCCCAAGACACACTATAGGAAGTGGTGCCCCACCAGATGTTGTCTTTTTGAAAACATGGAATATTAGTATTTCTACAGGCTGCGTATGATCAGTGGAAAATGAATGTTTGGAAACCTTATTTGCAGTCTACCGGTTTAGGTTGGGTGCAAGGTTATTTAGGCGTTCAAGTCTATCAATGTATCACAACAATAAGTTAAGTTTGATAGCTGAACATCTAATTTCTAACAGCAATCTTTTTTTATACACACAAAATAAGGAGAGAAGACAGCAATGGGTTTTGAACTTGCAAGAAAAGACAGGGATAGGGGCCTTCAGTAAAGAAAATGTGTTTTTTTTCGCACCCCGAGCCTCCACTTTATATTAAATCTTCAAGGTTACAAAAAACAGATCAGCCCTATTGGGTGTGGGAATTAAAGAACAGCAACGTGATAGGCCAATAACGACAAGAGAGCACAGTAATATTCTAAATAAGGAACTGGCATCCTCGAAAATCTCTTCTGTATTTGTCCAATAATAAAAACGGAATAAACATTGTCATTACTTTTGAGAGCAATATGGTTCGAATTCCATCTTTCCAAATACAATTTGTCACTTTTTTTGTACCTCTGTGTGTGCTGTGTCATGAGATCAAATTCCATAAATTTGAGGTCCAACTGTAGGTCCATTTCATTACTCATTTGTGCTCTGCAGGCCTCAACACTTACCCTTTGTTTGACATTCATTGCAAGAAGGATAAAAAAGTAGCAGGACGAACATTGAAAACAAGGCTTGCCTGTTTCACTTAGCATTCAAAACATCCACTTCTAATTCCGGAGCTTAACCCTTTCTAGCTTCGGTTCGTTGCACCCTGCAGCCCGGATCCTGTCAACCCTTTAATCAAGGTTTTGCATTTGAATAACTAGGATCAGGGACACTTTACAGCAGGGGTCGGGAACCTATGGCTCGCCAGCCATGTATGACTCTTGTCATGAGTACATATTAGAGGTCGGGCGAGCCGTTTATCTGCACCGATATTTGGGAATTTGACATGTATCAGCATATTATTTAACCGATTATCCACATTATTCCTGCCATCTGTCTGAGACGCTACCCATTTATACTCGGCATGTCGGAAATGGGCTGGGCTAAAATTCTTACAGATAGTCAAAGGAAAGGTGGCCAAAGGGCTCATGCAATCATCTGGTAAAATGGTGATTTTTGTTTTGTACAATTTTATTTCATACGGTGGTCAACATTTCTGGTGGGTCACATATAATTCAATTGATGACCAGTAAAAGTTGATCACGGGCTATAACTGGCCCCTCGACCATGCTTTGGACATGCCTGATGTAAATGTCTGATTATCCGGCCTGTCTTTTAGTCGCATCATGTTGATGCCAATTAGTGACGCGTCACATCATATGAATTATATTTAGAGAAAAGTAGTGGCGCAGGAATCGGTAATCCAAGAAGCGACATCTGGCCTTTTCGGCTTATGTGATTAGCAGACTTCCTTGCCCCTAATAGCCTCAACGGACGTTCTTGGTGATCTATTGGTACTGTACATACCTGCCGACCTTTCAGGAACAAACTAATACATCCGCTTGATCATGTAAATAGGTTTCATATGAAATATAGGACATATGGAGGTGGTATATTAGCTGTAACTGTTGCTAAGCTTAGTGTAAACCCACTAGTGTGTTCGGCGGAACCAATCCAACTGCAATTGGACCAGTGATGGGAATAACGCCACGTTACATAACAGCGTTATTTATTCACTAACGGGGAAATTTAACTCATTATTTTTTCCGCCGTTACAACGCTATTACTAGCGGTTACTTGCGGCGGGCTCTCGCACACCTAAAGCCGTCTCAGCGGTTTTCCACTCTCCTCCGAGTTGTTACCTCAACTTTTCGGATCATGTTACTATTCAAAATAGTGACTAGCTCGTTTTGGGGGTGCTCACACAAATTCAACCCAAGCTTCTCCCAAAATTATAGCATTTTCAAAATCTCTTTTTCTTAATAAAAGGACAGCTTATGCCTAAATACGATTAAAAATGTTAGATGTAAAGTATATAGCTAGATAGCAACTTCGAATATTATATTTACTAATGCGCCCAAAAAAAAAAAAAAAAAGGCGAATGAGGGCTAAGTTAGCGACTTGTGTTGTTGGTGAACAAAATGTCTCTTGGAAGTGAACGAAGGGAGCCTGCTCCCCACTAATGAAAAGCGGGTTCCCTCCGAGATGCCTTTTCTCTCATGATTGATCAATATTTGGGATTATGAGCTGTCAACTGATCACCACATGGTGGTGAGTTGGCTCCGATGGTGGGGGAAGATGCCGGTGCGACCCGGCAGACCCAAGCGTGTTGTGAGGGTCTGTTGGGAGCGGCTGGCAGAATCTCCTGTCAGAAGAAGTTTCAATTCACACCTCCGGCAGAACTTTGCCCATGTCCCGAGGGAGGCTAGGGACATCGAGTCCGAGTGGACCATGTTCCGCGCCTCCATTGTCGCGGCGGCTGATCGGAGCTGTGGCCGTAAGGTAGTCGGTGCCTGCCGTGGTGGAAACCCTCAGACCCGTTGGTGGTCACTGGCGGTGAGGGATGCCGTCAAGCTGAAGAAAGAGTCTTATCGGGCCATCCTGGCCTGTGGGAAGCAGCTGGCAGGTATAGGCTGGCCAAGTGGAATGCGTCTTTGGCGGTTGCTGGGGCAAAAACTCAGGCATTGGAGGAGTTTGGCGAGGCCATGGAATGCGATGTCCGAACAGCTTCGAAAAAATTCTGGTTCACCATTTCGCGTCTTAGGGGGGAAAGCGGTGTGCCATTGACACTGTGTATAGTGGCGATGGGGCGCTACTGACCTCGTCCTGGGACGTTGCGAATCAGTGGACAGAGTACTTCAAAGACCTCCTCAATCCCACCGACACATCTTTCTCTGGAGAAGCAGAGCCGGAGGACTCTGAGTTGGGCTCTCGTAACTCTGAGATTGAAGTCACTGAGGTGGTCAAAAAGCTCCTCGGTGGAAGGGCCCCAGGGGTTGATGAGTTCGTTAAGGCTCTGCAACCTCGCGTGGACATCAGGGACAGTGCCTCTGGAATGGCAGACTGGGGTGGTGGTTCCCCTCTTTAAGAAGGGGGGTTGTGTTCCAAATATGGGGGTATCAAACTTCTCAGCCTCCATGGTGAGGTCTATTCAGGGGAGAAGAGGGTCTGCCAGGAGGTCGAATCTCGGATTCAGGACGAACAATGTGGTTTTTGTCCCGGCCTTGGAACACTGGACCAGCTCTATACTCTTTGCAGGGTCCTTGAGGGTGCATGGAAGTTTGCCTATCTGGTCTACCTGTGTTTTGTGGACTTGGAGAAGGCATTCAACCGTGTTCCTCGGGAGACCTTGTGGGTGGAGCTTTGGGAGTATGGGGTACTGCTCAGTCTTATCCGGACTGCGCGATCCCTGTACGCCCGCTGCCAGAGTCTGGTCCAAATTGCCGGCAGTAAGTCTGATTCGTCCCCGGTGAGGGTTGGACTCCGCCAGGGCTACCCTTTGTCACCGATTCTGTGCAGCCTTGGTGGGGATGGAGTCCGGTTTGAGGACCTAAGCATTGCGTCATTGCTTTTTGCAGATGAAGTAGTACTGTTGGCTTCCTCAGGCCGTGATCTTCAGCTCTTACTGGAGCGATTCGCAGCCGAGTGTGAAGCGGCCAGGATGAGGATCAGCACCTCCAAATCCGAGACCATGGTACTCAGCCGGAAAAGGGTGGCATGCTCCTTTTTGGGTTGGGGATGAGATCTTGCCCCAAGTGGAGGAGTTCAAGTATCTTGGGGTTGTGCTCACGAGTGAGGGTAGGATAGAACGGGGGATCGACAGACGCGTTTGTGCAGAGTCCGACGTCATTCGGATCCTGTACCGGTCCGTCGTGGTGAAGAGGGAGCTGAGCCGAAAGGCAAAGGTCTCACCTATGATCATGAACTGTGGGTTACGACTGAAAGAACACGATCCCGGATACAAGTGGCTGAAATGAGATTTCCTTCGAAGGGTGCTTGGTTCTCCCTTAGAGATAAGGTGAGAAGCTCAGTCATCTGGGAGGGACTCTGCGTAGAGCCACTGCTCTTCGGCATTGAGAGGAGCCAGTTGAAGTGGCTCGGGCATCTGACAGGGATGCCTCCTGGACGCCTCCCTCGGGAGGTGTTCCGGGCATGCAGCAGGCCCCGGGGGCGATCCTGGACGCGCTGGAGAGACTATGGCCCAATCCCATTTCTCTCACTCGGCCCTGAGGACCCTCCAGTGAGGTCCCTCGAAGAGGAGTGCCCTCCGCGAGTGAAGTGCAAAGCGGAGATGGCTTGGACAAGACTTGCAAGGTTCCACCCCTGTCCAGGAGATGGCGGTAATATTAATTGGCTGTAGACCTCAGTGACGTATTGGTCTACGTCACATGTAAACAACTCGAGTCTCAACTTGTAGTGTGTCAGTTGGAGAGTTCGTGCAATGTTAAAAATGCCCGCTACTGCTGTGTTATTACCGATTGCCTGAAAGCTCATCATCTTTTCCGTGTCTCCAATAAACGGAGGAGAAATGTGCTATACTGAAGACAGCTTCGGCGCTATGTAGTGCTGATTCATCTTTACAAGGTACGTACACTCATTAAAAAAATGACCCGTTCGGTCAAATACAGTAAAAGTTAACATACAATGCACGTTCACATAATACCTTATGTTTGTGTAGACATAAATGGCAATCTACTTATTAGTATCTTAATGCCATTTTATGACATATAGTAGGGGTCTTTAGTGTGTGACATGATGAAAAGTAAACAAACACAAGAACAGTCCACCTGACCCTTAAGCTGACATAATATCGTCACCAAACTTCCCTGTACGACCCAAAAACCTTGGTTCATAAGGAATTTAATTCAAAAGAGTTGTCATTGGATATAAAAAAGCTCTTTTCAACATGTTTTCATGATGCTTACATCATCTATGCCCACATTTATGTCTAAATTGTCTGTTATCTATTGTGTTCCAGAGTGGCTGTCCCATAAGCGTGGACAGGTTGGACAGGAATGTTCCCATCCTGTGCTTATGGTTCGATGTGAAGTCAAAACTCATTCAGGACTTAAGGTTGAGCAAGAAGGTCATGTGGGCCCTGCAGGAGCTGCTAAAGAGGGAACAGGGCCATGGCTGGAGGGCCTATACTGGCTGGCCCACGGTCTGTCCTACCGTGTGGTGTCACGGGTCTTCAGGGTTCCCAGGTCCACGATACACAGAATTGTCCACAGTTAATATGGAATAAATTGCCCAAAAGCCATGTTTTAGGCTTTGGAAGTCAGACCCACATTTGCATTCCGTGCTTTTCTGCATTACTATTCAATAAACATCTTTATTTTGAGTAACACCTTGGTGGTTTATTTCATAATGATGTGAGATACTGTGTGTGAACTATGTGACTGTTGGACAGAAAACAACTACAAATCACTCCAGTTTAAATAATAGTTTACTTTCAGAAAAACAAAATCACATTGGGCCGAAATACATAATAGTAAATAAATAATATGTCACAAATTGTAACAAAAATATACCAATACTTCCATAAAGCTGGAAAACACAAACTGGAACTTCATTGAGTTCTTAATAAAATAAAATATTTTCCTTTTATAAAACAAAGGGAAACATTGCAGGGATGTCACTGTTCTGGAAATTTGTCCACGAGCTTCCCAAAAAGGACGGGAACCGCTCAGTTTTGGCCACAGTTTCCTCGAGCCTTTTCCTCACTCCGGCAGACTCCGCTTTCAAAAAGTCAAGGAGTGTATCGTGCTTCCTTTTTTTTCTGGGTGATTTGGGGTTTGGCGCCGGATTAGAAGATGCCAACGACGTGCCCGTCGGTGTGGATGGCGTGGTAGCTGTGATGGTGGCCAGCTCTTCCACGGGACGTTCTACATTGGCCTTTAGGTTGGGTGGAAAAAACAAGAATTACTTAATGCTTGTGTATTGCACAAAAACAACTGTGTATAGGATGCTCAACAAGTTGATGTGAGAAATTATAGGATGTGTTCTGGATAATTATTTGATAGTGAATAGATACACAAAATTGACATGTTATTCTTATGGCTGTAAGAGCCTTCTATTGGCCAGCATCACATATGCTTTAGAATTGTCTCCACATTTGGACAACATTTTGAAAAGGTAATTAGTTTACTTAATATGCGTTTACAGAGAAGGCAGTGGACTGTGTGATAGTAATTTGTTTCAACTGTATTTCCACGTGAAATTCGGAGACATTACTCATAATGCATGATGAAAACTAATGCATTCTGATCTCACATGAAATAATCATATTGTAAATAAAACACGACACCCGAAATTGTGTGCAGTAAACAAGCGCGTATGTCCAGAACGTTATTCTGACTATGCTCCTTTAGCGACTGGCCATGTACATGTAAAAGCACGACTCGTTTAAGATACAAACAGGGATGGGCTGAACCGTGATTTTCTGCAGTTATCCTACTTTAGAGTTTGTAGCGTGAAGATTATTTTTTGGCAGCTCCCTTGGTAGATTTGTGCACTTCGTAAAGTAGCGATTTTGCAATGTTCATGTTTTAACGCGAAAATACGATTTTCTATTGCATTTACGTCCAACTAAGATATCTCAATACATTTTGTTGCAAATACATGCGTGGTTGTGGAAAACTACTTACATTTGTGCGGTTCCTTTCCGGGCATGTTTGTTGATATTGAGAATTCGCAAAGCCTTCTGGGTAGTCACTTCGCCGCCAAGTGAGGTAGGGAGCCCCCTCGGTCTTGAAGTGGTTACGACATGGTTTGAGGTCACTTCTGCCTCGGACTTGAGAGTATCGGGACACACTCCATTTTCACGTGAACGCGCAAACCGAGTGACTAGGGCACATAGCGAGTGAAAGTGCGAAGAATGGGACTCGGCCTTTGTCTCTCGGCTGGGAACGCCTTGGGATCCCGTCCGATGAGCTGGAGGAGGTAGCTGGGGATAAGGGGACGTCTGGGCTTCCCTTTTAAGGCTGCTGCCCCCGCGACCCGACCCGAATGGATGTATGTATGGATCTAATGTCACAAAGTGAAATAAAATGCGCTGAAAAATTACCTTTTTGTCTGGCGAGTGGGTTTGGTGTTTTTTTTTTTTTTTTTGTCTTAAAATACATGGTGTAGCTCTTAAAAAAAAATCAAAATATTTTTGCTTTTATAGCTCTTAGCTCAGAAAGAATCCTGACCCCTGAGATACACTTTACTCGTTTTTTTTTTTTGGCGTTTATTTATATCTTTAGAAGGACTTTCCATTTTTTCCATTCTCTAACATTCTTATAGAACTAAAAGTAGTTTTATAATGGCATAAAATCCAATGCCTTTGTGTATGTTATCTATATCACTTGTAGTCTAGAGGTTAGGATTTTAATCACTCATGTCCGCAACCCTGGTCGATTCTTTTCGACATCCCCAAAAAAAGTTCGTATCTACCGTTTTTCGTAACTCGAATGGTCGCAAGTAGGGTAGCGTCTGTACTGGAACAACCTTGAGACCGCTTGAAAAGTGCTTAAAATTGGCCAAGAAAAAGGTGTACAAAACCTTTAGATATTTTAAATATTATTGATATGCAAATGGGAAACAAAAATGAAAAACTAGGTCATTTAAAACAATCGATTTATTATCATACTTACTCTTTTACTTATATTCTGTATTGGCTTCAAATATGTTTTTAACACCTCGCAATAAGTACTTTTTTAAGAATTTGTAATTATAGATTTGTGTGTTTGGAGTTTCGCTGCATATAATCTTCCCAGTGCTGTGATAATCATTTCAATGCCAAAAACAAGCCTGTTTGCAAAGGAGGGAGATAACGTAGTAACTATTTTGGGGCAGATGTTTGCTTGGAGAGGCTTCTGCTTACGCTGAGGCATCTCATTCCCAAGAGAGACTTTTTTTTTTTCGACCGCACAGTTTCACAGTTTTGCTTCTGCCTGTATTCGTTGTATTCGGCCTCAGCAGTTGAGATGAAGTTCAGCAATCTTTTGCTGCTGTAATCATTTTGGGAAGTGAGTTATTGTGTCCCATTAAATGCAACAGTTGGCTTGCAGGGCAAAAGTTAAAATTGCAGTCATTTCTTAAGACTTTTGGTCACTTTAGCAATCTCAACATTTTCTGGCGTCTCTTTTGTGCTTTCTTTTGAAAGGTGTGTTTGTTAAGATGTCCTCTTTTTAACCTTTCTGTTGAGAGAAATGTTCAGTTCAAAGTAAATTTTGGACATCATTACGTACAGGAGGGTATAAATGATTAATATAGAATGTTGTATTTTCAACTTATTAGGTATAGAAAATTGCTAATCCAATAATAGTTTTAATGATTAATCCTTTATATCAAAAAAAAAAAAACAAAATCCTGCATAATGGCCTGGCGTTGCCGCGTAATGGCGGTGCCAGGCTTGGCGTTGCCAGGACTGGGGTTGGGGCCGGTGTTTTGATGAAAAATCGGCAGAGAGCCATTAAGGCAGTGGTGTCTAAACTTTTGAAAAAGGGGGCCAGATTTGGTAACCTGAAAATGTGCGAGGGCCGACTATTCAGCCTGGCATTATCGGAACAGTGTCTAGGTTTTGTGTCAAGGCACCCCCAATAAATACCAACACAATTGTTAAACATCTGCTTTTGGGTAGAAGTGGCTATGGAGCTGCATGCAGTCATAAAGCTCTTTGGCAATCCCTAGTGCAGGAATGTACAAAGTCTGGCAGGGGGGCCAGTTACGGCCCGTGATCATGTTATTACTGGCCCGCGGCCTCTGTCATAAATTTAATCATATGTGGCCCCCCAGTAATGTTAACCGAGGTATAAAAGAAGTATCACCAAAAAAATCCCCATTGCCCCAGAAGATGACAGTAGCCCATCAAGTGCTGTAAAAAAAGGTGAAGCCACTGGAAGCTGTTTAAATGCCACAGCAGCGCTTTGTCACGGGATCCTGTGAGTCAATTGAAAATGCTACAAAGGCGAGCCACGATGTGCGACGTGATTGCTAAGCACTGCAAACCCTTTACGGAGGGTGAATTGATCAAGTACTGTTCAAAGAATGCCAGGTTGACTAGTCGGCCCTCATACATTTCCAGCCTACCAAATGCGGCCCTCTTTTTGAAAAGTATAGACAGCCTTGATCTATTGTTCAAACTAGAAATATTTTCATTCGATAAGTTTTAGGAGGGATTTTTTTTCATTTTGATATTGGTCACAACTTGTTAATAGTGTGGTATGGTGGGTTCTGAAGTCAGACTGGTTGAAAACCTCTGATTTTAAATAATTTTTCCTACAGCCTTACTTAAAATGCTGATGCTTCAACATTGAACACACGCCTGCTCTGAGCCATGCTGTCTTTTTTTATAAGCTACTAGCTTCATGTTTCATTGACGCTGAAATTCTTACCTCTCGCTTTCCTTCTTCGCCCGACCCCCATGGCCCTTATTTTGCAGGTATGGCCTCGCAAGTGCAAGTGTTCTCCCCCCACTCTCTTCAGTCAAGTGCCTTCTTTAGCGTGAAGAAACTGAAAGTGGAGCGAAGTTGCAACTGGGATATGACAGGGTACGGCACGCACGGAAAAGCCTACAGCCACAACAGCAGCAGCAAGAACGTGGGAGTCAACAGCTCCACCTTGCCATATGAGCAAGCGCTCATCTTCCCGGCTATCTCGGGCTACGTAACGCTAGTGTCGGCCGGCAGCGATTCCGGAGGGAGCGACGGCAGCGGCAAGGAGGTCCACAATCTTACTCGCCGCAGCACCGTCAGTCTCCTGGACACGTACCAGCGATGTGGGCTTAAACGCAAAAGCGAGGAGCTGGAGGAAAACAGCAGTGTGCAGATCATCGAGGAGCACGGTCTGCCGATGATCCCGAACGGGGCGGCCACCGCCGCCTCTACGGCCACGTCCAAAAACAGTGGCGCCAACAATGAGGGCGACTACCAACTAGTGCAGCACGAAGTGCTCTGCTCCATGACCAACACATACGAAGTGTTGGAATTCCTGGGCAGGGGGACGTTCGGACAGGTGGTCAAATGCTGGAAGAGGGGCACCAACGAGATCGTGGCCATCAAGATCCTGAAGAACCATCCGTCGTATGCCAGGCAGGGTCAAATCGAGGTCAGCATCCTGGCACGTCTCAGCACCGAGAGCGCTGACGATTTCAACTTTGTGAGGGCCTACGAGTGCTTCCAGCACAAGAACCACACGTGCCTCGTGTTTGAAATGTTGGAGCAGAACTTGTACGACTTTCTGAAGCAGAACAAGTTCAGCCCTCTGCCGCTCAAATACATCAGGCCCGTGCTGCAGCAGGTGGCCACGGCACTGATGAAGCTGAAGAGTCTCGGCCTCATCCACGCCGACCTGAAGCCAGAAAACATCATGCTTGTTGATCCGTCGCGGCAGCCCTACCGGGTCAAAGTTATCGACTTTGGCTCTGCCAGCCATGTCTCCAAAGCAGTCTGCTCCACTTATCTGCAGTCCAGATACTACAGGTAAAAAGGACATTATACAGATGGTCCTCGCTTGGTTTCTGCTTCTTTTATGTGTTGCATTTGTGGGACTTTCTTGAATCATGGGTTTGTAAGGGTGCTCGAAAACTTTGAAAATGCTTGAAATTTTCAGAAAGGCAAATCCTTTTTAGGTTAAATGCTTGAAAAATGCTTGAAATGGTTGCCCTTGGCATGTTTCTGGGCAGTCTGTCTCTACAGACCACGCAATAGTTCACAAAAAGTGCAATGACCTCAACATGCCTGCTGTGGTGGCTTGTCATTATTGCGTTGTCATGTGAAGCGTCACCGCCCTCTACTGGTCTTGCCCAAGAGGACAGCTCTATTAAGAAAACTGGCCCTTTTGGCTCGGCTCACTTTCAACTCCCAAACAGTTTCTCAGATGTTTCTGTTTTTATACAAACTGTATTATTTTTTTTTATTTGTATGCCTGTTGACCGTAATCATTACACAACACCTATAGGGCCCTTTCCTTGTTTGTAACCAATGGTGACATAGCCAAAATGCGCATGCATTGTCGAATCATGGGGGAACTGATGTCAGTTTATAGCATCCCATTGAAACAAAAAGATCATAGATAGAAACAGCTCAAAATAGCTCAAAACGTGTACTAGCAGCAATATAGCGACTTTATTTTAGTCCTCAAATTTAACCAAAAACGTTCTTTTGAGCGGCGCTGGATTTCTTCTTTTTGAAGGTACTGGAAAAATTTAAAGATTGGCCTTGAAAGTCCTTGAAAAGTGCTTGAAGGTGGCCATTAAAATGGTGTTCGAACCCTGGGTTTATTTCTTGTGAATTGAAATGGACTCACTATAGACAATCCATTTTAATGCAGTTTCAAAGTCCTGTTCTGATTTGACAATTTCCATTAAAGAAGATGCCAACCAGGAGTTTCTGAACAGTTTTCCCTTTCAACTGTAATCGCTACACAGGGCTCCCATTTCCTCTGAGATAAAGATGAAGAGGTTATCCGGAGTTCTCCTGTAATATGTGCCTGTAATCCACACCAGCGGGTCGTGCATTAGAACCAGATGAATCCCTGGAAGATCTTTTTTTTCTTCTATGTCCCATGCATTTCTTTTATCCAAAATAGAAAAGCAAGGTTAGAGGTTGGAAAAGGTAATTAAACAGTCAAAATATTGACAGGAAGCGACAATTATGTACCGCTGGTTGTGTTGCCACTGAGGCAAAGAGGAAGGACCGGCATGACTGAACTCTCCATGCATTTTATGATGATGCGTCCGCAAACATGTCAGGTGGTGGTTCTTTAACTGTCAAAGTTTGTTTGATTTAGTTTCTTTTGAACTTTTGACTCTAGCATTGAAGTTTGCTCAGCTGTTTACCCTCCTACACCCTCATGCAAACAATGTTGCTTTTCTTGATGAGATTCTCCCAATTGTTGTGTTTTCTTTAATTTTGTGAAGTCATACAGGAATCTTACTGGTCACCACTAAACAAAAGTCTTGCACTGGAAAGAATACACACAAATTGTGGAATAGTACTCTATTTTCTCGTCCTTGCATAGGCATGTTACAGATACCACGGTAAAATAGTGTTCTAAAATGGAATTTTAACACTATAAGTTTTACCCCAAAGAGGAGAAATAGAATTAGAATTGTCTTTATTTAAAACTGCGTTATGCCCATTACTGCTGATAACAAAGCGTGAACATTGTTTAAAACGAGATTAGACATTGCACTACAGGATAATCATGTAATAAAGATTTAAAAAATAAAAATGCAATAAAAATAATGTATGGATAAGATGGCAAAATATTCTAAAGGTAGTGGTTGGAGAATGTAATGAACAGTGATTTCATTCTGCTCATTTCAGCTTGGAAGTTTGAAACTTTGCTCACCCAGTCGTTGAGGGCCTTCTTATATTATGTTGGAGTTGCGTGCTTCGACCCCCACAACGTGCCTGCTGTAAGTTTACCTGCTGACGTTCCTTCTTTGCCTTTGCCACCTTTTAGGTTTTAGGCAATTGTGGCTTTTCGTTTCTGTTTTTCGCCGCGTATGTCGTGTATTGTCCAGTAGCTCCCCGTTCGCGTTGGGGCTGCCAAAGGCTTCCTGTTTTGTTTTTTTCCCGATAGCCCCGTTGTTGGATATTATTTCACTTTGTGGTTCTCTATTTTGATTTTTATGCCTAATTACATCATTGTCACTCTTATGTTGTTGCTGTTCTTAGAAATACCACACCCCTTTTGGCTAATCTGCATTTTGTTAACTTGATGAATTAATAGAGAAAATGGGCTCAGGAGAGGTCTTCAGAAAAGGTTTGGCTTTCTTATCTAAAGGCTTCTCTCCCTGTCTGCCTTGCAAGTTTGAAATCCATTAATAGTTTCTCTCCTTATTTTTAATGTCTACTAAAGTTTAAACTATACCTATAGGGTTATTTTTGATGACACTGCTACTAAGGTATCTTGTTGAGTTTGCAAATTACCCTTTTGTGAAGCTGTTATAGTTACCCATCTTTCTTATGTTAACTGTTATTTTGTGGTTCTAACGAGACGTCCTTTGTGAAATGGACCGTTGATCATTGTCTTGTCTCCATTCTCTTATGCCAATATATCTCCACAGGAAAACCTCCTAGACATTCATTAACGAATGTGAACGAAAGCTTATTTTGCTGTGGCATTGTTGACAGATGCGAGCCTTCTTTATTCAGTCAATGGCAGTGATGTGCTTTGTTGCCTTTATCTCTGCTTTGTGCTTTTCAGCTTTTTCCCGCCGCTATGATTTTCTATTTCTTATTCAATATGGTGGATTCAAAGTAGTTTTTGCAGATAATTCTCACAACCACAAGTCAGCAGTTGCACTGTGAGTAGGAGAATAACGTGTGTCAGCACATAAATCATAGAATGACATTCATCAAGTGCAAACATTTCCCCTTCAAATAAGAAGGTTTTTGCTTCTCTTGATGAGTCGCAGCATTTGCCTTTGCTATTTTAATAGTTGATATAGACGGAATAGTTCATTCAAGGGAGGGCAAGCACAGAGCCATTTTCATCCGTGCTCTCATAGCCATTTATTAAACAGTCATGCACACAAATACAAAATAATAATAATAATAATAATTTCCTTGTATTGTCATTCTGTGTAACAATGTACACAGAACGAAATGTCGATTGCACCTGACCCGTTGTAGCGAGCCGATGCAGCCGCAGCCAACAGAGGGCGCCGCCGACCACTTTTTAAGTCTTAGGAATGACTCGGCCGGGGCGCGAACCACCGACCTCCCAGTCTCAAAGCGGGCGCCTTACCATCTAGGCTACATGAGGCCATCCTGTCTCCAGCTACTAATGTCACTCACGTTTTGTCCATGCAGGTGCAAATTTCATAAACTGAATACAGTTCTTCTATTACTGGCTGTTCATAGAATCCCTAAATCAAATATTACATATTTGGCGAGTTTGTAGTTTAAATTTCTTAAAACACGGTTATGCGTGACAACAATACAGGGAGTGCAGAATTATTAGGCAAGTTGTATTTTTGAGGATTAATTTTATTATTGAACAACAACCATGTTCTTAATGAACCCAAAAGTCTCATTAATATCAAAGCTGAATATTTTGGAAGTTGGAGTGGGGCTTTTTTAGTTTTAGCTATTTTAGGAGGATATCTGTGTGTGCAGGTGACTATTACTGTGCATAATTATTAGGCAACTTAACAAAAAACAAATGTATACCCATTTCAATTATTTATTTTCATCAGGGAAACCAATATAACAGCTCAACATTCACAAATATACATTTCTGACATTCAAAAACAAAACAAAAACAAATCAGTGACCAATATAGCCACCTTTCTTTGCAAGGACACTCAAAAGCCTGCCATCCATGGATTCTGTCAGTGCTTTGATCTGTTCACGATCAACATTGCGTGCAGCAGCAACCACAGCCTCCCAGACACTGTTCAGAGAGGTGTACTGTTTTCCCTCCTTGTAAATCTCACATTTGATGAGGGACCACTGGTTCTCTATGGGGTTCAGATCAGGTGAACAAGGAGCCCATGTCATTAGTTTTTCTTCTTTTAGACCCTTTCTTGCCAGCCACGCTGTGGAGTACTTGGATGCGTGTGATGGAGCGTTGTCCTGCATGAAAATCATGTTTTTCTTGAAGGATGCGGACTTCTTCCTGTACCACTGCTGGAAGAAGGTGTCTTCCAGAAACTGGCAGTAGGACTGGGAGTTGAGCTTGAGTCCGTCCTCAACCCGAAAAGGCCCCACAAGCTCATCTTTGATGATACCAGCCCATACCAGTACCCCACCTCCACCTTGCTGGCGTCTGAGGAGGACTGGACCTCTCTGCCCTTTACCGATCCAGCCACGGGCCCATCCATCTGGCCCATCAAGACTCACTCTCATTTCATCAGTCCATAAAACCTTAGAAAAATCCGTCTTGAGATTTTTCTTGGCCCAGTCTTGACGTTTCAGCTTGTGTGTCTTGTTCAGTGGTGGTCGTTTTTCAGCCTTTCTTACCTTGGCCATGTTTCTGAGTATTGCACACCTTGTGCTTTTGGGCACTCCAGTGATGTTGCAGCTCTGAAATATGGCAAAACTGGTGGCAAGTGGCATCTTGGCAGTTGTACGCTTGACTTTTCTCAGTTCACGGGCAGTTATTTTGCGCCTTGGTTTTTCTACACGCTTCTTGCGACCCTGTTGACTATTTTGAATGTAACGCTTGATTGTTTGATGATCACGCTTCAGAAGCTTGGCAATTTTAAGAGTGCTGCATCCCTCTGCAAGATATCTCACTATTTTTTACTTTTCAGAGCCTGTCAAGTCCCTCTTATGACCCATTTTGCCAAAGGAAAGGAAGTTGCCTAATAATTATGCACACCTAATATAGGGTGTTGATGTCATTAGACCACACCCCTTCTCATTACAGAGATGCACATCACCTGATATGCTTAATTGGTAGTAGGCTTTCGAGCCTATACAGCTTGGAGTAAGACAACATGCATAAAGAGGATGATGTGGTCAAAATACTCATTTGCCTAATAATTCTGCACTCCCTGTAGAATAGCAACCAAGGTGTGTTGCTGTGAGTTTCCCTGGAATGTATTGCGACGAGGTGGAACAAAGAAATCCATGCTAACTGATTAAGCACAGAGGGAAATATTCTGGCCAGCGCAGTTTGGCTTTTAGCGGGACAACCGATTCCAGGACCCCTAACAATTGCAGGTACCGATACCTTGAATTATGGCCTTGTATCGACCCACTATCAATCCCTGGTCCTACAAATTATAAGAGTACAGTTTTATTCGGGATGTCTTACTGTGCTGATTTTAGTGATACCCAAGATGAAAATATTTGGACCTATCGGAGGCAATGCCGTTCTATATGTGTTTTTTTTAGATTTAATATCTACAAAAGCCTATAAAAATGGATAGGATAATCACGAAAGAGCCCCTGTTGAATAAAAAAAAGCCCACATATGATATTACTGTATTTTTTTGTGTATCGCGCACATTTTTCTGTACCTAAAAAAGAACTGAAAGTTCAGGTGTGCATTATACATGAGGTTTTGTTTGTGCAATGATTGATCAGTCAGATAAATATCACTGACCACACACGCAAAACATTGAATGCAACGGGAATAGAACCATGGTCATGTCAGTGAGTGCCAAATCCTAACCACTAGACCACAAGTAATATAGACATAGGCATACGAAAATGCATTAGATGCTATCTTATTATCACATGTTTTTTTTGCACCATACCAAGGACGAATGTTAGAAAATGGAAGAAACAAAAAGTCGTTCTGAAATATATAAACTAATGCAAAAAAAGTATTTCGAGGGAAAACCACCCTTTGCTGTATCTGATGATGAATTGGACTTTGAAGGACATCAAAGTGATACCTAATTTCAATTTAGTATTATGTGCATAGGTTATGTTTTCAATAAATTATTTTAATCATTGCAGCACGTGTTAAACATGTGTCGCTTATAATGCAGTTTTAAGTTTTAGGTGAGAAAGAGTGAAACAAAATTTAATACCAAATTTCAATAAGAAAAGGGGATGCGCGTCATATACGAGTGTGCATTATACACAGATAAAGTATTCATTCTTTTATTATTATTATTTCTTAAATATGTCTTGTGGCAACATTTTGACCTGTTTTTAACAAAATAAATCAGCTGTTCATTCATGTATTTCTTATAGAAAAGTATCTGTAGTACTACAAGTCTGTGCTTACAAAAACCTTGGGGCTGATGCCACTGTAGGATTTTCCACAATCCACACAGGCTTATAGTGTAGCCTTAATAAGTGCTGAAATATGTATGTTTCCATCAGAGGCTGAGGCAGGGCACTTCAGCCACACCTGTCTCTCTGCTTGTCTATCTGTCTGCCGCCAGCGACACATGCAGACTGGCTAGGCTATCAATCTTGCTAGCTATGCCGCACGTGAAAAAGCTTAGAGGGGCATTGTAATGCAAGATGCCACATGTTAGTTACTCCTCTGCTGCCAAAGATAATCAAGCGTTTGGGAATGACCTCTCCATAGATAAAAGGAGGAAGGTGCAGGGATGCAGTCAGTAGATTTTTTGCAGGGAATACCGTAATAACTCGTTTATCCTGGTTAATTAGGACAGAACCCCTCCGCAAACTAGCGATGCACCTTCATAAAAGGCCGCAAGTGTTAAACCAATCTTGAGATGACGTCCTTACCGACTGAGAGTATACGACTGTAAAAAATAACAACTAATAATCTACAGGTAAAAAATTGCAGAATTGCTGTTGAATGAATGGTCTTTATTGTCAATGTAAAAAAGTACAACAAAATTGGAGGGCTTCTCCTTTCAGTGTAAAAAAGCGATGTAGAGAGACCTGCAGCCACGCTATTGCCATTTCTCCTGATGCCGCCTTTGCTGGCCAAACCCGATAATAATCCACAGCGTACCCGCTGATGATCACCATTTCATTGTGCTCTTCTGACTTTCCTCTGAGTCAAATTTATTGATGAATTTATTTTCAATGTAACAAGCTGCTAATGTCCCATGCTTGTCAGTTTGTTTTAATGGACACATTTTCTTGTGCTCCTGCCTGGCTGTTTGACAGCATACACCAGCCTATCACAGTCCCGCACACAGACAGTCACACCCACCCAATACACACACATACAACCTGACCCCCTTGATAGCATTTGCTGTGCGCTGTCTACCCAGATCACAATGCAAGATATGTTGATGTCAATCGCAATAAAGGCAATTCAATTCAAAATCCACAAAGCAGCGAACAGCGATTTTCAAAGCACGAAGAAACAACGAATTGCTACTGTAGTCGGATTAAGATCACAAAATTGCTGATTTTGGATTCTGTGAATATATGTAAAGGCTAGCAGTAATCCAAATAGGTTCTTATTCAGACTACAGTGGTACCTCTTCATACAAGCACCTCTACACAGGATAATTTAATTATACGAGCAGCTCCAGCTACCACTAGAGACCACAAGGCTGCTCACTGATTATAAATTCCGACTGCCAGTGTCATCTCATCCAATCAGCGCATGCAAACTACTACCAGCCCCCAAAAAAATGTGCTTCAAAAATTTGTGTGTATGTTAACTTAAAACTAGAGTAACTTTAATTTGAACCACACAATATATGCTTAGTCATCATCAACAATCTCTCATACCTGTCAACCTACACCAATTGCTCCCCTTATTAAAGATTTCTAATACTTTATTTTTTTGCCACCCTAACATTAAATTCAAATTTTAACATGGTTAAGAAAAAGGCCTGAGGAAGCCAAAACTATCCTTTTTGCTTGCTGTATTCACGGGTGTGCTTTTTTCATGACAGTCATAACACCTTAGTATGCATGACATAATCTTAATAACCTCTTTTATTTATTATGTGCCTCCGGGCACCTATTGCTTCTGTCTCCATTGAGCAACCAGCGAGAAGAGGCATGTTGCAGCGAGGTTAAATAACTTAAGGTAGTAAAGCACATGAAACATATTGACACATTTGTCTAGTTCTGGCAATCACTCAAGCGATGTAATGAAACGTTTTGTTCTATTGAAAAGAAAACGGGATCAATAATAACTGACTGCTGCTACCGTATCAACTGTACACTGTAAATGTACGGCAAGCACTCCACATTTCCAGACTTTTTTCCATCATCTTTGGTCTCCCGCCTTTTCCAATTTCTATACATACCATAGGTCAATCAAGGTATTCCCAAATTCTGAAACGTGCAAAATGTGAGGATACTAAATTAAGATTTAGAATTGAATTGAATTGTCTTTATTGTCATTGATAACAACGTTGTATGCAATGAGATTAGACATGGCTCTCCTGGGTAAAACATAAAATAAAGACTTTGAAAATAAAAACATTAGGCCCTTAATATTCTTATACAATCCCTATCCCAAATCCCAATGAATGCTGTTCTTGAACCATTTGGACAACCTAGACGGTTTTGGGCCCTTTTGAAAGTTAAGGCTCTGAAGTTTTGTCACACACTGCAATAATCTCTGCAAGTGCTACTAACATTGAGAAAGCAGAGTTGGAACTCACAAAAATGGAAGGTTTTTATTCTCGCCTGAAACTTTTTTATGGGTAGGTTTTGGCGTTTCCAAAAGTCTGCATTTGGAGACGGCCACTTTACTGCACTAAAACCTTTGCAACTGTGTATTTTACTTTGGAAATTTTTTTAGACATTGTGAAAGAGTTGTAAAGGTTTGACTTCTCTTTCTATAAGTCATATCAATGAGTGTGCACATTTGCGCAGATTAACGGTACGTAAAAATTAATCACAAATTGCCTTGCGCTCATTTAATTCCGGCTCTGATTTAAATACACTTCGAAAAATTGTATACATTTATGTTAGAAAAGTGTCAATCAGCATTCAAATCAGTTACTACTGGCTGAAGATAATTGGACCTATCCGAGGCAATACCGTTCTATAAAACAGGCCTGTATTGGCTAATGCGGGCGGTGGATCACGAAAAAATCCTGGTATTGTCATGATTCAGGGCACCTGTGACTGCCCAATTGGCGCCAACAGCCCTGAGCGCTGATTGGTTCAGACTCTTTTTAAACCCCCGGCTTCCAAGAGGAAGCCGTCAGACCGTTTGCGAACCTATGCTCCCAGCTAGGCAAGCTCATACCTTCCGACATTTACCTGCCCTGTTTTCTCCTGCCTGATACCTGTTGCCAACCCTTTTCTGGACCCGTTTCTGCCCTGATCTGCCATCCCGAACACCGACCTGTTTTGCCCTGTTTCCTGCCTGATACCTGTTGCCGACCTCTTTTCTGAACTCAATAACGCCCTTGCTCTACCGTCCCGGCTAGTGACCAGTATCCCTGCTGCCTACGATTATCCTCACTCGACATGGAAGTGCCACATCCGCGTTCCAGCCACCTGCTACCCGTGTCCCTCGATCATCGGATCGTGGAAGCAAGCACTGCTCTCCCTCTTTATCAATAAAACTGAGTAAACAACGCTACTGGGTCCTGTCTCCGTTTCTGGCTTGTGACAGCTTTAGACTGATCTTTATGTTACGTGTGATGAGTATATTTTAAAATGGTCATCATATCTTGAATACCAAGGGTTTAAGATTTCCAATTGTATGAGGCATGGTGTATTTCAGTGACTGGTAACATTGTACGGACATGTTTTTGTTTACCAAAAGTCAGGGACAATAATTACAACATAATTCTAATAATCTTAAAGTTAGAACAATAATAAAATGAAAAAGAGTAATGCATCGTAACAATATTTTGGACTTTAAGGTGCACATGATTAAGGCACATGAAATTAAAACTACTAATTGAAAAAAACTTATTTTATGTTTGAGAATACCTTTAAGATGGTGGATGTGAAGGTGGTTTCGTTAAAGTCAGTGAGAGACTGTGCTGTATTGATTGGTTCACCTCAGCTTTGATGGCAGCAACGTGCCATGTCCTTGTTCAACCTTACTTGATGCTTTTTCCTGTATTTGAAAGCTGACATTTTAAGATCCGGCCACACAAACACATTGCAGTGTACTTTTATTTTAAAGATAATTGGAATTTCTCAGCACGGTTTACACGCATGTTTGGTGCATATCTCATTCTTGTCTGGTATTGAGCGTGGGCGGCTTGGCTGTCATCAATCGCTGAATGGCACCAGCGCCCTCGGGTGTAAATGTATCGTAAGGCTGACCCTCACTCTGACACACCAGGATTCCCGCTGTATGTCTAAAAGGTGATGCCATAAACGGAGGTACCCGTACCCAGTGTACCATATTTTACGCTCTATAAGGGACACCAGATTATAAGGCACACCCTCACAAAAATAGTCTTTTGTCATATATATTTCATACTGAATGTGCACCAGGCTCTACGGGTCATGAAATTAAGACGATAGGAATGGCTTCTGTGCGTGTATAGGTACATATTAATGCTATGCATTAATATGTGCTGCCAATCCAATTCAAAAAGCATTGTATGCATTGGGAATCGGACCCAAGCAGTGTAAGTGAGAGTGCTGATACATTATCACTCGACCACCAGTGGTACAGATGACATACAACAAGTCATTAGAGCTTATCTTATTCTCACATTTTTTAACGGTGCCAGAAACACTGATTTGCCGAGTGCATTCTGATTGGTTGAACAGTCTCTCCACTTCTTTACCTGTGGGTCAATTACCCCTCGGTTTAATTTTTAGGCGTACGTAGAAAAGGGTGTATAGTATTTGTTAAATACTTTGTGTTTTCTGCATTATCTAACATTATTAGGTAAGGAATTGTAGATACTGTTTAACCTATCAGAATGCACTATGCAAATCTTCACCGATGAATATTAAGGAATGGAGAAAACAGTAAGTCTTTTAACAAAATACTATACATACATAAACGGAGATGTTATTCACTCACTGGTTAAGAAGTGGAGATGAGTCTACTAAACTTTTAGGAATTTCTTAGAAATAATTACTGTTGTTGGCTATCAGGTAAAATTAGCAATTACTTTTTATTGAGATCATCACCATTAAGCATTGCAAGACAGACAGATGCCAAGTAATGTCATATTAAATGTGTGTTGTGCAGGTGAGTTTTATGCGCTAAATATTTTGTGTTTCATACTGTGGAGTTCATCATGATTGAGCAAACCGAAATTTGATTTAAAAATACCTACAGAAAACCAAACAAAAGAATCCTGTAAAAGCAAAGATTTCTATAGAGAAAGAGTATTTTTTTTCCAGACCTATTCAACTACAACACAACTACCCACAAAACATGATTGCCTTGCATAATCAAACCACATGCATTGTATTGGAAAAGCAAGTGCACATATGTTTCAGAAGCTGCGGGATATTGCACCAAATTATTCATCACGTTGCTAAGCCGCGTCCCCTCGTTGAATGTGGAGATCATGTCATCCCACATATTGGCCTGAACAAATATTTTTTGTTTGCCACACTCACAGCAACATTCCACACAACAGATGTTTAAATACAACCCACTCAAGCACGGCAAGAACATGCAAACTCCTCACAGGAAGCCGAAGTCTAACCTTGGTTACAAGATAACCAAAACACAAAAGACGTAAACAATTTTGTTTATTCTATTATTACGATATAAAATACTCTTTACACTCATATAAGAATGAAATAATGTCCATGGAAGGTGATGTGCTTCTTATTTTCATATACCTGTTTTTCTTTTGTAAAATGATATACACCTAAAATGAGAAAAAATAATGTGATGCACGTATACCATATTTTCCGGACTAAAAAGTTCACCCGAAAACCTTCAATTTGAATGTGCACCTTATTATCAGGTGTTCCTTATGTATGGAAAGAATTAGAAATATATATCAATTTACAAGTATTATCACATTTGTGCAATTACTGATCAGTCACTGACCACAATTGCAAAACAACAGGGATCGAACTAGGATAACGACAGAAAGAATCAACCAGATACCAGAGACACAGATGACGCAGGAAAAGGCAATAGGTCTTATCTTATTATTACACTAGTATGAGTCATGGTACCAGATACAAATGTTTAAATGAAAAAACAGGGAGCTATTACAAATCGGTATAACATTTGGTTTTACTTGTTCCTAGGTCAAACTAAGCATTGTAAGGGACAAATGTTGAGTTTATTTAATTACCTCCCACTATGCCTTTATCCTAATTCAGTTCAGAATCTCATGTGCTTTGTAAAGACTCGGCGAGTCGGCGTTACGAAACTGTATTTCAGTGGTCCCTAATGTTTTCTGTACCACGGACTGATTTAATGTCTGACAATATCCACGCGGGCAGCCAGATAATAACATCGCTACTAAAATTTGTTTGAGGATGACATAAAAACGAATGCCTTTTCATGTGTTGTCTGTACCCCAGTAGTCTAATGGATAGGATCCAATGGTCTTCATGCTGCAATCAGGGCTTAATCCCTGTTGTATTCAAGTTTTTTTAATTATTCTCAGCGATATAATTTGACTAATCAATCAATGCACAAACATGGTACTGACGCTCCCCTATTTACGAGCACTCGACTTACGATAAATGGTAGATGCGAACATTTTTTCGGGATGTCGAGAAATATCCGGACATTGCTGTAAGTTAGGATTTGTATTGTGTTTTTTTTACGAGTACATGACATAACGGTACCTAAGGTAGGTCACACAGCATCCACCCCCGAAGAAGAAATCCGCTTCCTCTTCCGAGCTCGTGTGTAAACATTCTATCGTGTATCTCCAGCGCCCTAAGAACTTTGACATTTTTATTGTTTAATATCTCGTTCATCCATTCAATATGGTTGGTGTAAAGTGTAAGGAAGAAGCGGGCAGTTTCATTTGAAATGGAAGTGGAGTGTCGACGCTTAATGCTGTTGAGAAAATGGTTGGATCACTTTTTTTTGGCCACTTTTTACCACGGAGGAGGAAGTCGCCTAACTGTTGAAGCTCATCTTCCAAAAGTAAGTAAAACTTAACTTTATAGAGCATATTATTTTATGAAATGTTTATTTTTTAGTACAAAGCAATACAGGTTACTTATACAAGCCTTAAATATACATTCCATACAAAATATAGCACTGAAGCAACTTACGAACAAATTCAACTTAGGAACGATATGGATTGTCTCCTTCGTAAGTAGGGCAGCGTCTGTACTTACTTGTTTATAGTGCAACCCTAGCCCTCACTGTTGTCCTAATTTTATGCCCCTTGTAGTCCGGTGCGACTTGTATGGTGAGCCTTATAATCCGGTGAGCCATATAATGTGGAAAATACTTTAGGTTAATTTTATTGGTTTTATTATACTTATCTTTCTTTTTTAATGCTGTAAAAAACATTTTTTTATGACATTTTCTTTTTCAACTGGAGTGGGAATGTTAACCACCACAACAGTTGTGTAAGTGGGAAACCCTCTTCGTCTATTCTTTAGCAAGGTGTAACCACCCAACCCCCGATACGACATCCCACCTGATTATACACTGCTCCTCCTCGCCTTTTTCTGTCTTTTGTTCTGCAAAACTGAAGCTCTCAGTTAGACAAAGCTATTCCAATTGCTATTCCTCTGCTTTTGCCAGCTGTTGCTGTTGATGCTTTCTTCATCCATAGCAAGTTTAAAAAATGCAAGACAATAATCATTTTTTTCAAGTCTTGGCTCCTTATTCCTATGTGGTTATCTCTTTTTAAATAGAGAATTGGCCTATGATTTTATTCTCTTCATTGACATTAAAGGAGCTGCGCGGAATTTGGAACTTTGTTACTCTTTGCCGCCATCTCCTGGCTTAAAGTCATGATTGCAGCCTTAGTCAGCTCATTCATGATGCATGTGCAACTAGGTCCCTTTCCTAGACGCACTCAAATACACTCATCTTTTCATCTTTCTTGGGGTTTGGGTTGGCTTTTGGACTCTGAAGAAGGCATTTTATTTCACTATATTTAAGTTACACTTGCAAATAACAAAAATAAAACAACGGCGAGGGACAAGCATGATGTCACCTTTCAGGGCTGCCTCAGCCCCCATTCATCTAATTTAATGTGTTCTGCCCCGAACAGCTCTGATTAAAGTAGATAAAAGCACAGACTCAGTAAAAAATAAAACATGAGGGCTCTTTGAACTGAGTTGGGCACTGTTAACACGTATGTAATAAAGAGAAAATTTGACTTGAGGACACCTCAAACGAAGCACTCCTCCTTGACAGGAAATTATCAAATGGGACATTTACGAAGTGTGCTTTTAACTTCGATTTGGTTCAATATTCATTACAAATTATTGAAAAGAAAATGCCTAAGCAAAAAAAAGAAAAGTTCCAAGGTAACCCTGTTCAAACTGTTGTCATGGCGACAATGAAGCCAGAAATAAGGTGGGCAACATTGAGATGAGTTTTACAAGTTTAGTCTTTTTCCCCCTTTGGATGTTTTGTGAGATGCGGAGTGGGCCAGACGATCCAAGGCTCCTGTAACGCACTGCTCTGGGAACTAAAGAGAACAGCAGGGAACTTTCATTAGTGCCCCCACGCCCCCCCTGACTTATGTACTATTTTTTGCCACTTTGCTCTCTTAGTTTTTTTCTATCTAAGCCTTTCTATCCAAAGGCTGTCCTTTTCTTATTTCCGCTGGTTTCATTCTCTGTACTCTGATCTACAAGATTGAGCATTTCAATGCGGGTAACCCACCCAAAAAAAACTGGTTGAAAAGACGCCATGTTTCCCTCCAAATGACATCAAGTCAAGTAACATTTATTAATTTGTAAAGCTCCTAATCATTAAGTTTCAAAGGACTAAACAGGCCACAGTAACGTCAAGTCATGTTTAGTGTAGCCTCAGCATGGGGAGACTGAACTGACAGTACACAGACATCATCAACATGAAATATAGGTAATAACAGAATGTCTGGTTGACAGCTTCCTGAGATCAACATTTCTGACAAGCTGCTAAATATAAGTGTGTTTTAAGTCTAGGTTTAAACACTTCCAGGAGAGTGGAATGAATTTCTGGGAAAGCTGCTGAGTCAGCAAAAGCAAAAATGCATAGTTAGCCTTATTGGGCAGTTTTTACATCTGGGATAACTTACTCGACTGTATAAAAGACGGTGTTGATATTCAATGTTGTTTGGCCTTGGAAAGTGGATTGTCTTTCTAGGGAAAAATGCTTAGACAACAAATCTCAACGTGCTGAGTCCGCTGTTTTGGCATTTTTCACATCCGGGATAACCTACTGGACTGCCTGAAAGATGGTGGTCATATCTAAATCTTTTCTAAGGACAAACACAAAGCACACAAACAAACAAAGAAAATACTCCGATTCCAAACGAAAACATTATCCTGACCCTCACTGAGCTTGTGGGTGATATGAATTTGTAGTCAACATAAACAATGAGCGCCATTGTTGTTAACCTGGGGTATGAACTTTGAATTTACATTTCTCGGTTTACGCTGTGCACAGTAAAGCGTCGACAGAGCTGAGAGAAATGCCGGCGCTTCCAAGGTGGCATTCTCCAGCTCTGATTGCAACCAAAGTGCATTTACTGATTATAGTTAAGTGGCCCAAAATGCTCCCTTGCTCTTTGCAATGCTGGCACTCTACCCCCCATAGTGGATGTTGACAATAGCGGGCCCTGTTGAGATGATTTTCCACTGACGAAATAAAGCTGTCCAGCCATGCCTGTCTCTTCACTTCATCTACTCAAACCCACATAAGGGGGCCAAATCATTGACGACAGCAGGATGCCTGTAGAAAGAAAAGCAATGTTTAGCCCTTACAACAGACTAAAAAAATCAGTAGAGTGAGCAACTTGTGCTCAGTCAACCATAGGAGCGGAAAGTTGGCTTTTTATTCTGGTCCGATGTTTTTTGTCTTCTTTTACAACTGAAACAGGGGGAGGGGGCTGGATATAAAATCCACTGGATCACATAAGTTTTGATATCATCCCTGCATGGGGCAGTTAAGGCTCACAGATGAGATCTCAGATGTGAAGTCTGAAACGAGAATGGTAACAACCTGATTATATTTAGGTTTATAATGATGAGAACAATTGTCTTTTGCAGAAGATGATGGCTAGCAGTGAGTGTCACTCGGAATTTTAGTATCACTCCAATCCAAGTAAATACATGGTAGTATCGATCAATTGGCAAGATACAGTCGCAGGCCAGGTAGGGAGCCGTGCTAAACATCTGCCTCTCAGCCACACAAACAGCCATAAACTTTGAGAGCGGCCGAGGGCACTTGGTAAGGGAGAGAAGGACTGCTATCTACACTACATAAAGAAGTGGTCCTTTAGGAAGAGGTGAGATATTGATCCCAGGAAAAATTTATCCGATCCAAGTACGTGTTAGTATCAATATTATAGTGATCTTTGGATCGATCCACGACCCCTAATGACGGCCCCCAATTTTTTAGCAACCTATGAAAATAATTCTAAAACATGGTAATTCTGTAGTGGGATGAATGATATCCCTTGAATTACTTTTGTAAAAAACAAAATGAATTCCACCAATATGTCCCCTGTTTTATTGTCAAGCCCTCTTAAAAATTCCCTAAGTACATGCTTGGCTCTTGGCAATGTTCTGTGTGGTTGTAGAACTTCCTTCAAGTTTGGGTTTTAGTCCAGCTGTACCATGCTTTATAGAATTCAAACTATATGATGTAATGTATCCTCCCTGAGGTATGCTGACTGCTGTTCTACCCAGCCTGCATTACATTAGTCATGTAGTAAGCTCTTTTGCCATTATTTATTTTTCATAGGTTGCTTGATGCAGCTACTCTCGATGTCATTAGCTTATCACTGTATTGCTGCAATTCTACAAAGACTAAAGTCTTGAATGACAATGACATGTGTGACTATACTTTATTTTCACAGTTGATGCGGAAATCGTACACATATTTTTATAATCAAACATATGGATAATGTCTGACTCAATGTGCGATGTCCAAGTTTGTGGTGAATTTACACATTTTTGAGTATGTAAAAAATATTACTAATGCAGGATTCATATGGATGTTTTGTGTGCTTTCTGTTAATGTGGTTTTAGGTGGGTGGGGCCAAACGTTTGCGTACTAAAAAAATATATTCAAGCTTTGACTGTGGGTGATTGTTGTTTATGTGCAATCACAAAATCCGCTTCATAGTCCAACAAATGAAAACTCTAACCACATCGAGTTAAAGCTCCAGAACCTGCCAGCTTTAAAACTTTTAACAGTATTAATAATACTATCAAATAAACTCCTTGTGAAATTGCGTTGGCATTAGCGGCTGTATACACAGCTGTATTCACATCTGTGTGAACAAACACAAACATTCAACTGTGCTGGGTGATTACATTTCCAGGACATGGCCAATGACTCGGTATGTGTTCACTCAACCATGCAGTGTGCTACAAGGCAGACCTATCTGACCTACAAACAACCACACTTAGTAACAAAGGACACAGAACACAGAGAGAAGACAGGCAAAATTGAAAAAAAAATGGATGGACAGATAGAGACGGGGATTTAACGGCAATTATGAATGAACATTTTGGATCAAGCGACCGGGTGCTCATCTCCACTTTTGGGGCTAACCTCTGACATTAGTTGTTGTTCCATTATAATTTTCCGCAAAATGAAATGACATTACCACATTTTAATTACGTATGCTGCAGCTGCTTTTACAGTTTTATAATACAAAGTCTGTAGTCGGTACGTAAATCAGCACTGTATATCCAACAGGAATTCTAAATTACAAGAGAAAGACGTCTGCTAGATAAGTGGTTCTCAACTGGTCTGATTTCAGGACCCACCATTCAACCCCTATTACAACCTGTGACAGAAATCAAGAAAACATTTGCACTTCTCCAATTCTTCAAATGAAAGTATGGCTTAGTTTAATGCTGAGATAGTAGCATATAAGAAAACGACCAGCAAAACCAAAACGACTTGAGGGACCATTAATACCTGCATATAAGCTTACATCACATATCAAACTACTTTAAAATCGCCACTTATTAAAAGAAATCCGTACCCAAGATATGAATAAAACGCCTACCTAAACATTGATAATCATTTAATCAAGTTGATAACAAAGATTAATATACTGATAAAAAAAACTAAAAATATGACACGTTTAAACCATTTCCTCTACCTTCCAGCAGTGCATCGCTGACAGACACTTGTACATTATTTTCATATTTCGCAATCATTTCCTTCTTTGACTCATTTGCTGTTGTTACTGTTTTCCACGTATCCTTCTCATTAACAAACTTTCCTGGAACCCATTAATGTAGAAAGAAAAAGGAAATAAAACGGACAAATTCCCAATAAAATGAGATGTGTGTTGTAATGCGAGGCAGGCCACAGGTGCGGCTAGCAGGAATTTGAGAGTTTTTAATTGATGAAAGGGAATTTAAAAATGAAGTTCTCGTATGGAGGAAGGATCCAGTCAAAAACAGAAAATCACAGTCCAAAATAGACAGATGGTAAAAAGGTAAGTCTTAAGGATTCGACTTGGTTTGTTGGTGAGGGACATACGGCAATCTGTTGATCAAAGCAGATGATTTGACAAGGAAATGTACTGCTTGCTCCTTTTAACTACTTGAGTCAATGCGCAACCGGTGCGTTCATTTAGCACTACAGCGCCCTCTGGAGTAGACAGGCTGGACTCTTATTAAATACAATTGGGACAGCGCCAATTGACTAAACAGGATGAGATGGAGCAGGGCTTTATCACAATCCAATGATAAAGGGTGGAATTGACGCTCCATATCTTGTTCTTAGCATTATTTTGCTAGGGTTAGGGCCCGCAACGATTTGAAAACGGGTCCGCGAGCCACTTTTGGGTCCTGACCCACCAGTTGAGAAACACTGTGTTAGATTATGATGAGGCGTAGTGCCATCCAACCAACACATTTTCCACAATGCCATATCTTTTGCTTTCACATTACATTGCTAAGGTGCGATGACAAAAGACTGTTGCAATCCCCCTTGAGACACCCCCAAGCCAAGCACCTCCAACATGTGTTGCGGCAATGTTAGAATTCTTGTTTTTAACAAATAATTATATAGTAACAAGAGAATGAAAGATGTACAAATATAAAATAAAATAAACAGTACTTAAAAATGTCCTCCAATTCATGTGTTTTTTTTGTTCTGTTTGTTTTAATTGTGTTTTTTGTCGACCTTGGCTTATTGTCGTAATTCTATCTACCATGGAATTATGAGGGTAAAAATGTGCAAATCAGTATTTATGTGATATTTTTCACAATTTACCCACTCCCTTTTTGTTTTAAGCTTTAAATAGCCAGTCCAGCCAGCTTCTGCCTGCTAACGCTATTGCAACGTCTAAAGAGCAATCAAAAGACACTCTTTTCACCTAGTCCTTTGAACTTAATACGATTATTTTTTTGGGGGACCTTATAATTGATATACGAATTATTTTAATTAATAATAATTAGTAATAATTAGTTAATAATGACATAGTAAACATAGTAAACATTGTTTTCAACAAGTTTATATATAGCACTCCAGGATAAACATGTAATAAAGTTATAAAAGAGAAATACAAGAGGAATGTCCGGATAAATGGGCAAAAATAGGGTAGTGCTTGAATACTGCATCAGAATAATGCTGCAATGAAAAATAGTGCAGTACATTTAGCAGCAACACAATTCGGAAGTAAGTCAATGAATACCCATTTTTCTATAAATCACCCCAAAAAATTATATGGTGTAAATAAACAATGTGAAATTATCAAAAAACGAAGAGAATATGTTGAAAAGGAAAATGTTGAAAGGTATGTGATCTCTATTTGTCCTTCTTGCACCAACCCCACATGTTCATTATGGAGCTCATAATAAACTTGAAT
This sequence comes from Urocampus carinirostris, assembly GCF_059441175.1. Classification (NCBI taxonomy): domain Eukaryota; kingdom Metazoa; phylum Chordata; class Actinopteri; order Syngnathiformes; family Syngnathidae; genus Urocampus; species Urocampus carinirostris. Next base: position 41,652,915 of record NC_142355.1, read on the forward strand.
TTTATTTTATATCGTCTTATTTATCCTATAATGTAATCAGAAGTGTTTAACATCTATTTGGGGTTCATTTGTATGCTATTGGGAGGAATGGATTGGACTGATAAGTTTTTAATTATTTTGTATTCGAAAAAATTGCTTGTGCAACATTAGTCATTTCATAAAACTTATGAAATAAGAATAAAGTCAGCCTGTGTCCCATATCAACAAATATACCACTTTGAACTCTCCCTCCGGCAGTTACTTTTTTTTTTTTTTTTCTGTATGTAACATCCCACACGCCGACATTTCTTGTGTAAATACCATGTAAATTATAACTATAGCCTTATCCCCCTTGTTTTATAACCTTATCTTCTCTGTTCCTTTATCTTCTTGGCTCATACCTCACTGTGAATGTGTAAAACTGGAGTGTCATGCCCAATTTCGTTGTCACAATATGTTAACCCATTTTGTAACAATGACAATAAAGGTATATTCTATTCTATTCTATTCTATTCTATTACTTGTTGAAGCTCATTTTGACATTCATTTTTTCATAAATAATGATTCCAGAACAAGGTGCAAGCAGTTCTTTTCTAAAAAAAAAAAAAATAATAATATATATATATATATATATATATATATATATATATATATATATATATATATATATATCAAAATACTGCAAATGAAAGTTTCTTTCCGTTCAGTATTTCCCTTCAGCGCAGTGGCCGCGCGTGAGGGATAAGGAAGTGTGCTGTGTGCGCAGAGATCTGCCGACCGCTACCACTCACCCAATCAGATTTGTCTACTCCTACTGCTCACCCAATCAAATTCCTTTGTATACATGGCTTACAGTTTGTTCTGTGGGCTTTTATCATAAAGTGTCTTAACAGTGAACATTACTTATTGAATAAGCTTCCGTATAAAAGATTCCTTAGCGGCGTCCAGCCAAAACGGGGCTGTTGGTGTGACAACTTGTTTGTAAACTGTAGATAGATAGATAGGGGTGCTGTGTTGTAGTTAGCAACGGAGTGGATGATGTCACACGCTAGTCCAAAAGTTCGATGTCCCTGCAGCAGATGGAAATCTTTGTGCCCAGGCTCACACCACCTCGTGTTCACGTAGATAGCGAGTCTACCTCATCTCCGTTTCCCGCAGGCTTTCGTGTCTCTGTCTAACAGCGCTGAAGCCGGATAGCTCCGGGTGGCTCCACGTTAGCGCCCGGGATGCTAGACGAGAGCAACGTTTCCGTATCACACAGCAAACTGCACTCCCTGTACGATATGATGTTTTTCACCAGCACAACCAGTTCGTCGGTCTTATTTGGAAGAGAGTTCACATTTACCATGATTACGGACAGTACCTAAAACTTATAACGCCGCTAGCTGCTTAGCCTTAGCTTCGGCTCTGCATCCACGATAGGGCCCTCTCATCACGCCGGCACGAGAATTCTTCACGGCAAGGAGTTGATTCCTTGAATAAATGCATTTTTGTGCGTTAAAACCCATAACGATAGGATAGAAGTAATCCAAAGTGTAGTTGTCAAACGGGACGAAAAACACCAAAGATTGAAGCAGACACTTAAAACAATGAATCACAAGTGTAGTGGAAACTGTGTTTTATATACTGGACCGAACCTTTCTTGGTACCCACGCTACTTTGGCCTTGCACGTACTAAACTTCGGACTCAGATTTCAAACGACACATAGGAAAACTTTTATCTTTGATCCATATGTACTCATTTAAAGAGCCATATATTGCTCGCAGGCCAAAGGTTCCCGAACCTTGGTTTAGACTGTCTAAAGGGCGGCACCTTGATAACCTCCGGCTTTTTCCCTTTACCCTTTTTTTTCTTCTGTTTTCTTAATTGTCTCATAACCTTGCGTTTAGATAAACACGGGAAAACAATAAAGTGTCACCTAATCAACCATTTAAACGGAAGGGAAGAGGTCAGAGGAGAGCAGTAGGGCTGGTTTAGTATACATGTTTATGTCTTTCTACGTGGTTTTTATAGTTGCTAGCAACCCCCACCCCTGTCCCCCACACAACATCCCCTATATGTCTCTCCATCTCTTTCCTCCCCCAGTCCTTGCGCTCATCTTTTTCCATGCCCTTGACTTTAAAAATCCCCCCCACCGAACCCTAATCGCTTTTGTTCCACCTACTCACTCACTTTACTTGCAGAATATGAAAAACATTTGTTTCCTGGGTCACACGGTGTGCAAAATGCTGATGTTCTGTTTTTAGAGTAATTAGAAGTTGCGCAGAGGGGGAAAAAAAACTCTCCAAACTAATGTTTAATTTGCTTCTGTGCTCAAAGGAAGTGGTCCTTGCTTATTGTTGCAAAAATAAGCATCTGGTGCCAAATCCCAGGCAACCATTTCCCGTGATTGTATGGATTTGCATACAGTAATGAGCAAGGCATCGGGTGTCAGGCCTTTTTTTTAAAAAATGCTATGACAACCACAACCTTCCCACCATTGCTAGATTATCTCCACGTGTGATGTGGCAAATGGACCTTTGCCCTCTTGTCTGGCACTTGTGTGTCTTGTGGCTCATGGCTCATTTTCTCCCTTCAGATAACAGGCTGTAGTCTGCGCAGGATCAAACCTAGACTCGGGTCTTTTCTCAGCCTATGCAGTAACACATAATTATGGATTTCTGTGAGTCTAGAACATTGTTGGGCGTGTTACTGAAAAAGTAAGTAATTAGTTACTAATTACTTCTTTTAAAAAGTAACTGAATTAGTGAAAATGTGTTCTTTTGTAACGGGGATAAACCGTCAAATAATGGCTGCTATGTAGAGTTTGTTTGTGATGGGAAATCGTAATGTAGCTTAGCTCAGTATTTTTCAAACTTATCTGAGCCAAGGCCCATTTCTTTCATTGATAAAATCCCATGGAACACCCCCAGTTGGTGCTGTTGCATAACCGATTAAAGTAAATCCAAATAAAAGACGGATTTCGCTGGACCGCACAGGCACATACATTGGATAATTTCCCATGACACACTATGACAATTAATTACTGTGCATTGTAAAGTGGTTGAACAACACTGGCTTAGCTGTATTGTGGCTACTTTCTCTTTTTAATGCCATCAAATAAAAAGAGGCCGGAGTCACTTTGACTGTTTGACCACAGTGTTACCACCCCTTGATCACTCCATTGAGATTCAAGAGGCTTTGTTTTTCTTGTCTATCCCATTGATATCCGATCATTTAAAGCACCACATTACTACTGTATCTGCAGTGCATCAAGTAATTGTTTACTTGATCCTATTTCCTAACGGATCATTGAAATATTTTGTCGCTACTGGCAGTGGAAGACGTAATAAACACCCCTCACAACTGACATGGTCCTATTACCTTGTAGCATTTTTATTTAGAATTAAATATTTCTAAAATTCTTGCTTGAAGATTGCAGTTACCTCAGGATTCCTAAAAAGGACGCCAAATGTCTATAAAAGAACAATCCGTCTCATAATTTTGAGGGAGCTACACATTTGGTAATTATTTGAAAGTTCATTCATAACATGAGAATGAATTAGTAATTCGGTCAAAATGCCACACGTTGATTGATACAAACACAACTACATTAATTTGAACTAATATCAATCATTAAACATTTGAACTAATGGAATGAGATAAGTATTCTGAAGTTTTTGAAAATGTGGTGGGTATATTGTAGAAACCATATGAAAATACCCCATAAAAACAGATAGTCTAACTAAATTGTAACTATTACAATTGAGATTTTTTTTCAATATTTCACAGGCCCTCACAATCAGTTCTTCAGGCCCTGAGGCATAAGATCAGTGTCGATAAAGCTGTAGGTTTAGCAAAACAACTTTCGAATTGGTGACACTAAGGCTATCTAGGAGGAGTAAAGAAACATCAGCGAAGGGATGGTAATGCACCAATGTGTGACTGTGCCAACCATCGTTAAACCTGAAGAAGAAACGCAAGTGGCTTCTGAAAATATGATTGCCTAGGGTGGGGTTGCGAAAGTACCACAACAAAAAGGTGAATACAAATACGGTATCCCCGTGTCCACTGCTTCTGTTGAACAGACCTTTTCAGCCATAAATCGAATAAGACTTCATCCAGAAATACGACAGGACAGACTCAACCTTCAGCATTAGCTTCAATGGTGATAGAAAAGAACTTCTCGATGTAACTGAAACACACGGATAATCTGTATCACAGTTATTAAAATCTCCCTGAGAAAAGAAAAAAGGAAGGATTTTTCTCAAATAGAAATGATTTTTAGTAGGTAAGATGTGGCTTTATTCCTAAATAATGGTGTAATTTTATGAGGGGATTTTTGATGCTTTATATATGTGTCGCAGCTTTTTCTGGAATGAATGTATTATGCCCATAAAATAGTTAATGAGGGTTGGACGGATTCAGACACAGTACTACTGAAAGCCTAGGTGTGATATTTTACATACTGTTAATTTAACAAAATCAAAGACAGGTCTAAAGAGTCCTTATGAAAATATTCATACCAATATAAATCTACCACTGTCAACAGTATATAAACGTTATTGGGTGATAGATCTTCACACTGTCCCTATCCTGCTTTCATTAGATTGTTTTGTTTTAAGTATTTTCTTATCCATGGGTTTTTGTCCTTTGTGCTACACTCTATCTCATGGCTGTTTAATCAAGGCTGCAAGTCGGGGGAAAAAAGAATTGAAAAGCATGAATGGAGGGATGAAGCGTAAGCTGTTTGAGTTAATAAACGTGAGAAAAATCCAATCTACGAGGCGGCGCTCATCATGATGGACACGGTTCAAGATCGGAAATCTGGTGTCCCAAAAGTCCACCAACCAAACTCTTGATTATATTTCAAAACAGATACAAGAGAAAAACTGAGTTATAAGTTCCCGTCCTCCTTTTTTGGTGTAGGAAGTCTGTCTTTGTGGAACTAATTCTATGTGGCACTCCAAGCACCAGGATTCTCTTTAGGGGTTGGACTTCATTTCACAAACTGCCAATAAAACACATGCTGTAAGCCTGCATGCCATGGAGGTTTTTGTGTCACAGTTATGCTTCTGAAGAGTGCTAAACCATATTTTCAAAAAAATATGGCGCACATAAAAGTCTGATTGTTTCAAATTGTGTAGCGTAGTATCGTTTGGTGTCCTCTGTTGGCGGAAAGACTCATGGATGCTAACGCCATAGTGTATAGAATAGAAGAATAGAATAGAATAGAATGTACCTTTATTGTCATTGTTACAAAATGGGTTGAACATACTGTGACATACAGTTTTGGGATCGTATTAGTGCAATAAGCGTTAGTGCAAAAATAGTCAACATTGTGCAAAAATAGTCAACATTGTGCAAAGTGAGCATAGGTATGAATACAATTTTACATCTGTATGAGGTAGTGTGTTAGCAAGAGTTTCAGTTTTTCGTGCGGTGTGTGTTAAGGGTGTAATGGCTCTGGGGAAGAAACTGTCTCTGAGTCTGTTTGTTTTTGTTTTGTGTGACCTGTAGTGTCTGCCGGAAGGCGGCAGGTCAAAAAGGTGGTGGCCGGGGTGAGAAAAGTCCTTGATGATGTTTTCTGCTGGTCTGAGGTAGCGAGAGCAAGCAATGTCCTCCAGACTGGGTAGAGAGCAACCAACGATTCTTTGGGCTGTGTTGATGACCCTCTGAAGTGTTTTCCTGTCTGCTGCTGTGCACCCAGAATGCCACACCGTAATGCAGTATGTCGGAATGCTCTCCACTGTGGCTTTGTAAAAGGACACCAGCAGCAGCTGTTTTAGATGATTTTTCCTGAGCACTCTCAGAAAATTGAGTCGCTGCTGGGCCTTCTTTACCACCGCTCTGGTGTTTGTAGACCAGAAGAGGTCATTGGAGATGTGCACACCCAGGAATTTGAAAGAGTGGACTCTCTTACACAGTCTCCTTTTATAATGAGTGGTGCTAGGTTTCTGCCTTTCCTCCTGAAGTCCAGTATGAGTTATTTTGTTTTTGTGGTGTTCAGTATAAGGTGGTTTTTCAAACACCACGTTGTCAGTGACTCCACCTCATCCCTGTACGCCACCTCGTCCCCTTCAGAGATGAGGCCGAAAAAGGTGGTATCGTTGGCGTACTTAACAATTGTGGTTGTGAGGTGGGTAGGTGAGCAGTCGGAGGTGTGGAGGGGGAAAAGCAGGGGGCTCAGTATACAACCTTGGGGGGAGCCAGTACTCAGTGTTAGGGTGGGAGAGACGTGGTTGCAGAGTTTCACGGACTGTGGGCGGTTTGAAAGGAGTTTTAAAATTATAGTTATTGTTATGGTTATAGTTATTTTCTTGGTGTTTTTGTTTCATGAAAAATGTGACTTTTTTCCACCTGGACCAGGACTACAGTGGCGCAGAAACTTCCAGGGGATTAGAATGAAAAGAATGATTGTCGACGCTTGGGCTTACGTGTCTGAAGGGACTGTTGTTCGAGCTTTTGGAAAGTGACTCTTAAATTGAACCTTTTAAAATCAGGTCCAAAATCAGGGTTTTTACGCACTTTTAGGGTTTCCCGCGAGGGTTTCCAGCCAGGGTTAAAGGCACCCAAATAGGGTTTTAAGGCGCCTCTAGGATTTCAAAGTAGGGTTTTAGCCTTAAACTAGAGTTTCAAAGCACATCTGTGGTTTCCAGCCTGGGTTTCCAGCTTGGGTTTTCGCCCCCCAACTTGGGTTTGAACTGCTTTTAGGGTTTCCGGGTAGGGTTTCGGCCGTCAAATGGGGATTTTAAGCGCTTCTAGCATTCCCAACAAGGGTTTCAAACTAGGGTTTGTTAACCTCTGGGGACTTCAATAACGTGACTCTTGATACAACACTGCCCTCTTTCGTCCAGTATGTGGACTGCAAAACTAGGGGAAATAGGACCTTTCAAACTAGGGTTTTCGCCCCCCAACTAGGGTTTAAAGCGCTTTTAGGGTTTCCATGTAGGGTTTCGGCCGTCAAATGAGATTTTAAGTGCCTCTAGCATTCCCAACACAGGTTTTAAACTAGGGTTTTGGCCCCAACTCAGGTTATAAAGGTCTTTACATTTTCCAGGCTATGTTTATTGGCCCCTGACTGGGGTTTTAAAGCGCTTATAGGGTTTCCAGCTATATGTGTAAGCTACGGTTTCTGGCCTGAGCAGGGTTTCAAAGCTCTTCTAGGGCTCCAAGCTACGCTTTTGGCCCTCAACTAGGGTTTTAAAGCTCTTTTAGGTTTCCAAGCGAGGGATTTGTCCCCAGATTTAGGGTTTAAAGCGTTTCTAGGGTTTCCAGCTTGGTTCCTGCCTCAAACTAGGATTTCAAAGCACTTCAAGGGTTTTAAGCTCTGGTTCCAAGCCAGGTTTGCGGCCCAAATTAGGGTTTTAAAACACTTTTAGGTTTCCCGCTAGGATTTCCAGCCAGGGTTAAGGCACCCAATTAGGGTTTAAAGGCGACCCTAGGATTTCAAAGTAGGGTTTCAGCCTTAAACTAGAGTTTCAAAGCACAACTGTTGTTTCCAGCTTGGGTTTCCAGCTAGGCTTTTCGCCCCCAACTAGGGTTTAAACCGCTTTTAGGGTTTCCAGGTAGGGTTTTGGCCGTCAAATGGGGATTTTAAGCTCTTCTAGCATTCTCAACAAGGGTTTCAAACTACGGTTTGTTAACCTCTGGGGACTTCAATAACGTGACTCTTGATACAACTCTGCCCTCTTTCGTCCAGTATGTGGACTGCAAAACTAGGGGAAATAGGACCTACTGTATGCAAACATTAAGGACGCATACAGTGCTACGCCACTGCCTGCCCTTGGGAAAGGAGACCACAACCTCTTTCTGCTTATACCTCATTACAAACCAAAAGTGAGGAGGCTACCAACAACCACACGCTTATTCAGGAAATGGTCTACTGAGGCAGAGCAAGCTCTGAGAGACTGCTTTGGACGTACAGACTGGGATGTCCTGCTAGGGTCCAGCAGTGGGGACATTGAGGATGCAGCAAACTGCACTACTGACTACATTAACTTCTGTATGTTGTTCCTGTAAAAACTGTACGCTGCTATGCCAACGACAAGCCCTGGATCATGAGCGACATCAAGTGCCTTCTGAACCAAAAGAAGAGGGCCTTTAAAGATGGTGATCAGCAGGAGCTAAAACGAGTACAGAGGGAGCTCAGAGTCCAGCTCCGGGAAGCGAAGTAGCAGCACAGGAGGAAGTTGGAGAAAAAGCTGCAGAACAACAGCATGAAGGAGGTTTGGAAAGGGATGAAAACCATTACAATTACCATTATTGGGTAGAGTCAACCAGTTAAACAACTTTTTTAACCGGTTTGACCACCCCAACTCGTCCTCACCCCAGAAGACTGCAGCTGTCCCTCCCCCTCTGGACACCAGCATGGAAGAGGACATCCCCCCACTCAAGATAACTGCAGCCCAGGTGTGTGGAGAGCTGAGGAGGCTGCAAACCAGCAAAGCAGCTGGTCCAGATGGAGTATCCCCCCGACGGCTGAAGGCCTGTGCGTTGGAGCTGGGAGACCCTCTACAGCACATCTTCAACCTGAGCCTGGAACAGGGGAGGGTCCCTCAGCTGTGGAAAACATCCTGCATCATCCCAATCCCAAAGAAATCAAGACCTGAGGAACTCAACGACTTCAGGCCGGTCGCCCTGACATTACGTGATGAAAACCATGGAGCGGTTGCTGCTGCACCACCTGAGGGTACAGTTCCGCCACGCCATCGACCCTCTGCAATTTGCTTACCAAGAGAAGGTGGGAGTGGAGGATGCTATAGTCTACATGCTACACCGATCCCTCTCTCACCTGGATAGGGCTAAGGGGGCTGTGAGGATTACATTTTTAGACTTCTCCAGTGCCTTCAATAGCATACAGCCTCTGCTACTTAGTAGGAAACTGACAGAGAGTTAGCTCACACCTTGTAGAATGGGTTACCGACTACCTGACAGGCAGACCCCAGTATGTGAAACAGGGGGGCTGTACATCGGACACTGTGGTTAGCAGCACAGGATCTCCGCAGGGCACCGTGCTCTCTCCGTTCCTATTCACCCTGGACTTTCAATACAACTCTGAGTCCTGCCATGTGCAGAAGTTTGCTGATGACACTGCTATCGTGGGATGTATCAGAAGTGGGCAGGAGAAGGAGTACAGGAAATTGATTTAGGACTTTGTCCAATGGAACGATGCAAACCACCTGCACCTGAACACCACCATGACCAGGTGGGGTGGCAGTAGCTCAGGAGGTAGAGCGCTCGTCTTGGGATCAAGAGATCCCAGTTCGAATCCCGGCTTGTCCGTGTTACATGTCGAAGTGTCCTTGGGTAAGACACTGAACCCCTAATACCCCCAATAAGCAGATTAGCGTCTTACATGGCTGCAATACATGGCCGCTATTGGGCAATGTGAAGCACACTGTAAAGCGCTTTGGGTAGTCATTGACCTGAAAAGCGCTATATAAATGCAGATCATTTCATTTCATTTCACCAGGGATATAGTGGTGGACTTCAGGAGAACTAGAACTCACCTGGTAACCTGTAACCATCAAGGAGAATGTGTAGAATTTGTCCAGACCTACAAATACCTGGGTGTTCAGCTGGACAATAAACTGGACTGGACTGCCAACACAGAAGCTCTATGTAGGAAAGGTCAAATCCGACTTTACTTCCTCAGAAGGCTGCGTCCTTCAACATCTGCAAAAAGCTCCTAAAAATATTCTATGAGACTGTTGTGGCAAGCGCCCTCTTCTATGAGGCAGCTTCAAGAAGAAGGATGCCTCTCGTCTCAATAAACTGGTGAGGAAAGCGAGCACTGTTGTGGGCACAGAGCTGGACAGCCTGACAACAGTAGCTAAAAGCACTGGAAAAGCTGCGGGCAATCATGGACAATTCATCACATCCACTACACAGCATTTTCTCCAGACAGAAGAGCAGCTTCAGCGACAGACTGCTGTCACAGTCTTGTACCACGCACAGACTGAGGAGATCTTTTCTTCCTCATGCCATGAGGCTCTTTAACTCCACCCGGCGAAGTAAAGGCCCACATTAAACCACACCCCCCACATTGCATATTACCTTAATTTTATTGCAGTGTGAATTCTGTGTAGCACTATCTAGATACTCTATATAACATGCTACATTCGGTATTAACACGTCACATTGGGTATTTGTGTATTGTATTCTTTTTGCTTTATTATTGTTTTGTTCTTCAGCGCAGGGATGCTGCTGGAAGTGTGAATTTCATTGCGGGGATGAATAAAGTATCTATCTATCTACCCATCAATTAGGGTTTTGAAGGTCTTTACATTTTTAAGGCTATTGTTATCGGCCCCTGACTAGGGTTTTAAAGCGCTTATAGGGTTTCCAGCTATGGGTTTAAGCGAGGGTTACTTGCCTGAGCAGGGTTTTAAAGCTCTTCTACGGCTCCAAGCTGGGGTTTTGGCCCCCAACTAGGGTTTTAAAGCTCTTTTAAGTTTCCAAGCGAGGGCTTTGTCCCCTGATTTGGGTTTTAAAGCGTTTCTAGGGTTTCCAACTTGGGTTTTAAGCTAGGGCTTCTGCCTCAAACTAGGGTTTAAAAGCTTTTCCAGGGTTTTAAGCTCTGGTTCCAAGCTAGGATTTTGGCCCAAAATCAGAGTTTTAACGCACTTTTAGGGTTTCCCTCGAGGGTTTCCAGCCAGGGTTAAAGGCACCCAAATAGGGTTTAAAGGCGCCTCTAGGATTTCAAAGTAGGGTTTTAACCTTAAACTAGAGTTTCAAAGAACATCTGTGGTTTCCAGCTTGGGCTTTTGCCCCCCAACTCTGGTTTAAACTGCTTTTAGGGTTTCCAGGTCAAATGGGGATTTTAAGTGCTTTTATTATTCCCAACAAGGGTTTCAAGCCCAATTAGGGTTTTAAAGGTCTTTCCTGTCTGAAGGGACTGTTGTTCGAGCTTTCGGAAAGTGACTCTGAAAGTGACTCTTAAAGTGAACCTTTTAATAGGAGATTTAGCGAAGCTGTTGTGGTCAGAAACAGGGGACAAAGATTTCAGTGGTTTTGTTTGATATTGATTCCTAGTAAAAAAAAATATGTGAGCACCAAACTCCAAACTTAAAACTGCTACAGCGACTGCACCTCTCAACACAGTGTGCCCTATGGTCATGAAAAAAAGGTACCGACATTCCGAAAGCTTCCAAAGAAGCAAATACGTGTCGTAGACACGTGCGGATGCGGTGTCCGTACGATGTCACTCAAATGCATCGTTCCAAATATCATTCGGAAGGTTGAAGTCTTGGGATTCAAGAAATGCAAACCATTCCTTAGTATCTATTTTCTTTTTCGCTCGCAACTTTACTGTGCATATGACAATAAACACTTGGACTTGAGTTTAATTTAAAAAAAGACCCATCACAGAAACATCTAGATCACTCTGAAACAAGATACTGGGAAAATATATAGCCGAAGTAGCTCACCGAAGTCGTTGCGTTCAATAATAATGTGCAACCATGGTCCTCTTATATCCGTGAGTGTAGTAAATCCAGGAGAGTAAAATATTTACAAATACAGAATGGTAAAACATGTTTCCTCTATGCCGTAGACAACCAAACTTGCTATTCACATTCTTTTTTTCGGCCAATTGCAGGCTTTGTTTTGCCCCTATAGCCTATGCGAGCCTGTAAATGATAAAAATGATCCGCCCCCTTTACCTCCGAATAACTAGCCAATAGTGATCGATTCAAATGATGATTGACACATTGGCTGGGAAATGAAACGCCGGCATATGTATCCCAGCATACACCGCGGACCACATCGCCTACGAGGAAAAATCTAGTCGGCGGCTGCTTGCCTTTGTTGCGAGACCTTGCGACTTAATATTAATCCACATATAAGGCGCACTGTATTATAAGGCGCATGGTCAGTTTTTGAAAAAAATAAAGGCTTTTAGGTGCGCCTTATAGTGCGGAAAATACGGTACTTAATGCATTTTTTGCATTTTTTTAGCCCCTCAGTTATTGCAGTTAAGGGGGACCAGAACCCCCCCACGTGATTTTACAATCCATGGAACTGCGACGCCCCATCATAAAAGCCCCCAAAAATCAATTTACCTCGAGATGACATGTTTACCGACTGAGATTATACAACTGTAAAAAATAAAAACTATAGATCTACAAATAAAAAACACAGAACACAGAATTGCACTTGAATAAATGGTCTTTATTGTCATAATACAAAGGTAACATTAAATGTAGGGGCTTCTCCTTTCAGTGTAAGAAAGCGATTTAGAGAGCGCCTGGGTAACGGCAGGTTACCATTGGGTATCCTCAGTTGGAGCCAAGTTTCGGCAATGATTAAAATACAACTGTCCAAAATGTAGTGGTTTCCCATGAGTTGTGGCTCCAGGTCATCCGTTCCATGGGTAATGGATTCGGTGTTTGCAAGATACAAGCTCGGCAGGGAGGTAACTTGGTCTTATTACCTCAAACAGCGAACAACGGTACCCTTTTAGACCTACCGGTCTGTAGCAATAGTATGTCCCAGGCTGGTTTCAGGCCTACTCTTGAGCCATCATTGAAGGGGATATAAACACACTTTTTTGCTGGTCTGTCCTCCCTTCTGTAGTCCGATTGGTCGTGGGGTCTGAATCCACACTCTACCTCTGAGCTTGGGGGTAAGGCTCTGGTAGAGTTTGCCCTTAAGACACTGGCGTGAGTCCTGATAAACAACAACAACAACAACAACTTGGCAGAGGTGGCTTGTGAGAGTTGTTACGTAGCATAGCCAAAGTAGGCCGGACCTGCAGACCCGACACCTTCTCAGACTCAGTTTGTGTTGCTGCCGATTGGTGCATCCGACCAGTTGTTTGACTGACAGCATACACTAGCATGTTTTATATTATAAACATATCACTCTCCTCAGGTGTAGTTCCAGCAGCTTTTAAGTCCGCCGTTATTAAACCCACACTGAAACGACCCAACCTTGATCCAGAAATCTTAAGTAATTATAGACCTGTGTCAAACCTACCTTTCCTTTCTAAAGTACTTGAAAAAGTAGTGGCACAGCAGCTGAATGATTTCATATCCGAGAATAACCTTTTTGAATCTATGCAATCAGGATTCAGGGCTAACCACTCTACTGAGATAGCTCTGATCAAGGTAACAAATGATCTCCTACTGGCAATGGATTCTGGCGCTTCATCACTTTTGCTGCTGCTGGATCTTAGTGCTGCTTTTGACACAGTGCACTACAATTTCCTACTAGAACGGTTGGAAAAATGGATTGGTCTTTCAGGAACCGTGCTCTCGTGGTTCAGATCCTACCTCTCAGATAGGACGCACTGTGTTAAATATGGCGAAATTACATCTGAGCCCTTTAATGTTACCTGTGTTGTTCCGCAGGGTTCATTGCTTGGCCCCCTTCTTTTCAGCATTTAGATGCTTCCATTAGGTGATATTATTCGCAAGTACAATATCAGCTTCCACTGCTACGCAGACGACACTCAACTATATCTTCCGTTGGAGGAATCTCCCACACTAAACTGTGGAAATTTGGAGGCCTGCCTCATTGAGATAAAAGAGTGGATGTCACTCAATTTCTTGCGTCTTAACTCTGAAAAGACCGAAATGTTAGTCATTGGTCCATCTAAATGCCGTCACTTATTCTCAAAAATTGCTGTGAACATTGACAAATGTCACATCACACAGAGTGACTCAGTTAAAAATTTAGGTGTCATATTTGACCCTGATCTATCCTTTGAAATGCATGTAAAGAAAATTACCAGAACCGCTTTCTTCCATCTTCGTAACATTGCTAAAATCCGTTCAATACTGTCTCAGTCGGATGCGGAAATTATAATTCATGCGTTTGTTACCTCCCGTCTCGATTACTGTAATGCACTACTCTCTGGTCTCCCGAAGTCTAGAATCAAGTCTCTTCAGCTGGTACAAAATGCCGCAGCAAGGCTTTTAACTAGGACAAAAAAGTACGATCACATAACACCGATTTTGGCTAACCTGCATTGGCTCCCAGTTAGCCTTACATGTGATTTCAAGGTTCTCTTAGTATTATACAAAATCATACATGGACTTGCTCCCTCTTATCTTTCAGATCTGATTTGCCCCTATGTCCCGGTCCGAAGCCTACGATCTGAGAGTGCCGGTCTTCTGGTGATCCCAAGAGCAAAGAAGTGTTCTGCTGGTTCGAGAGCGTTCTCCATCCGGGCACCGGTGCTGTGGAATACTCTTCCCCCTGAGATCCGATCTGCAACATCAGTGGAAATGTTTAAATCTAAGCTTAAAACTCACTTCTACTCCATAGCATATGAATAACCTACTCTTCTTGTCGGCTGAAAAATAGTCTGTGTAATATAGTGTTATAATCTGTGAAGCCCTTTGAGACTCTTCGTGATTTAGGGCTATACAAATAAAAATGACTTGACTTGACTAGCCTATCACAGCCGCACACACAGAAAGTCCCACCCACCCAACACAAACGCATACAACCTGTCCCCTTGATAACATTTGCTGTGTGCTGTCTGTTGCAGAACACAATGTTTTATATGTTGATGTCAATGGCAATAAATATAATTTAATTCAAAATCCTCAAAGCAGTGAACCAGCAATAACTGAAGCGCCAAGTAGCGAGGGATTACTGTGTACTTATTTTGTCGTCAACAGTGCACTTATATCTGCACTCCCGTCGATTCCACGTAAGCTCATCAGTGATGCAATGTGCACATTTACTCAAGCTCGGGAGGTATCAAGCTCTCTATTTACAGATATGGAAATGGCCCCAGAAGCGTGCAGTTGGTCTGGCTGGCATTTGCTGAAATAATAAAACATAGCCATCGCTATTTACAGACGTGCATGAATAAACGCATATGCACAGCCAGGCGTCTCGGCACATGTTGACATTCAAATGTTGAAATGCAGCACTGTTATTTGGATGGGTTCAAGTTTGGTTTGCTTTTCTCTCCTTTTAGCTAATGCCATCTTGTATATGATGCAAGTCTAATATATCAATATACATTGGCAGTATTCATCATCTTTAAAGCATTTAGGACATCTTATGAGGAGTAGGCAAATGGCAGCCAATAGGCCAAAATAGCCTAGCTGCCCCGTAGGACCCACCCTCCCACCACATATATATGTGTGTGTGTATATATATATATATATATATATATATATATATATATACCTTTTAGCCAAGGTATGTGTGACTTATATTATATATTTATTTATACTACATTTCAGTTTCAGTGTGCTCATAACTTTTTTTTTACCAAAGCTATTTAATGTTACAGTTATTGTAAACAAAAATAAAGACACAAATAAGCACAATTGTTTTGGGTGTGTTTATTTCGAAGTTATCTAGAACAAAGTTATCTAGTATCTTTATCAGTCTCTGTGATTAAGGGGAAAAAAACTGAAATGTATGGTAATAGAAGAAAAATCACAATCTTTCCAAGTAACATTCTTTTGGCTGTTACTTTTCTGATTTTAGGTATTGTTTATTTTATATTATTTATCTATAAGGTGGCGCCTTTTAAAAACCCTAAATTAGCCAGAAATTTAAAATTGCTCCTTATAACCCGGTGCACCGTTACATACTACAAAATACTGTTGGTTGGATTTTTAAATGCATACAGGATTTATTCGTGTGTGTTACTACCACATATGCAATGTTTGATCAATTTTAGAACATCACAGACCCAAATCGCAAAACATTAGGTGAGCGGGCGGAGCACCGAAACCTGACCACTCGACCACCAGCGACCTAGATGACATATGAAAAGGCACAACTCTGGTGTATCGGATTTATCATCTGTTTCCCTCATCGTGCTTTTGCGTTTATTTATATCTTTGAGAATGACATTTTGTTTTCTCCATTATCCAACATTAGTTTTTTTGACACATGAAAAATTGTGTGATAATAATATTACATTTAACCCAGTGTTCATACCATAAGAAATCCTGTCAGGAAATCAGGGTCTCAAACTTGTCTTTAAAAAAGGGAAACGCAGGGAACACGCCCACCTGGGCACACCACCAGACCCCCTAGACTGTCCCCCCCCCCGGGGTCTCGCAAAATTCTATAGGAAACACTGAAATGCCTTTTAATACATAATATTTGTGGTATAGTGCGGTTCAGCAACCTGTAGCTCTGGAGTACGCATGTGGCTCATTAGAGCTGCCCTAATGGCTTCCTATAGATTTTTCAGTAATGTTTGAAAATGGAAAAAGATGGGGGAAGGTAATTTATGTGGTTTCTTGTGTGATGGTATTCTTTAGAATACATATTAAATATTGAATGACTAACTTTTATGTATGAATCACCTTTTTTTTTTTTCATTTAAAAACGGGTTTTTATAAGGCTTTTATTTTTTGCGGCACCAGACATTTGTTTATTTTGATTTGTGGTTTATTATGGCTCTCTCCAGATCTTGGGTTGCCCAACCCTGGCATAGAGGTTAGGTCTGGACACTCTTATCCCTGCAACCCTTATTCAATCCTTGTTGCCTACAATGTTTTGTGGTTTTGGTCAGCGACACTTTTCGACTGATCAATCATTGCACTAGTATACTGTATACTGTACCGTAAGTGTATAGCATGTCCATTGGTTACACACACATAAATATGGTAGTTCTTACTGTACACGAGTCCATGCACCTTATGCATAAAAAATAAATGAAAAAGACTATTTTAGGGGGTTGCGCTTTATAAACCGGTGTGCCTCATAGTGCAGAAAATATGGTACTTTTGAAAATAAATGCATTACAGAAACTTGTGTCTAGAGTGCTTAAGGTGCACCAATTGCAGCGGTGGCCCACGGGATGTTCAGCTTCAAAGTTGCCCTCAGGGCCTGCCGGGGCCTGAGGAATGCGACTGATTTTGTGTTTGGGCTGGAGATAGCAAAGGCTACAGGGATGCAGCTGTTAGCAGTGAGCTGGGTGTGCTCATGTGTACCCATGTGTGCTTAATAAATGAGAGGAGAAGATGTACAATTTTTGGAAACACTCAAGTGGCTTCTATGTGTTTGTTGTAGTCTCTTTTTACAGCCTAGTCAATGAGTGCATTATAACAGTGTTCGACAATTTTTCTCGTACCACGTACTGGTTCATTGTCTGATAATATTTTCCCGGCATGAAACGTGATTGTACGTTTTCTACAGTAATGATAACAATTATAATAACAACAATTATAACATGTTTTATAGTAACAACATTAATAATAATAATAATAATAATAATAATAATAATAATGATAATAATAATGAGCAAACATTTGCAACTCTTTCACAATGTCTAAGAACTTGCCAAAGTAAAATACATAGGTTTTAGAGCTTCTCATTGGCCACATTTAGAAATGCTCTGACATAATTTTGGAAAAATAAATAGAATACAATGTTTAGTTTTTCTGATTGTGATTCAGGATTCTTGATATTGTCCCAGCTGTTTTCCAGCTTAGATGCCCATGCTATATTCCTTTGCTCTGATGTGATTGCAAAAAAAAAAACCTTCTGATTCTGTGTTCTAACTTAGATTACTCAATGTTAGTAGCACTTGCAGTGATTATTTTAGTTTGGGACAAAACTTCAGAGTGTTACCTTTCCAAAGAGACCAAAACCGTTCATATTCTCTAAACGGTTCAAGGACAGAATTCAAGTTACTTTGGGTACATCTTGGATTGGGATTTTAGGCAAATTAAACAGAAACTTTAAGGGGTTAATTCAAGTGTACCAGCTCAAAGGCCCGGTTCAAGTTCAGTCTGAAATGTAGCAGTGTCAGTAAAACAATAAGTAAATATAATGGAATTGATTTATCTTTTTGCGTGGTCTAGTACCAAACTAACTAAGGTCTGCGGGCATTTGTATTCCGATCATTGCAATATAAACTATAACATTGTGTTTTCCTGTTTGAAGACCGACTCTTTTCTTCTGGAACAAACAACAGAAACTGATGATGACCTGTAAACTCTCTGTCACATTCACACTCTGCTGAGCGGAGTTCAAAATAAAGTTCCCACGATTTTCATGTAGTTTTAGTCAAAGCAACGTTTAATGTCTATGGTGCACCCCTCCCTATTTACTGTGCGTACCCCGGCAGCCCTTACTCCTGCAGCTTTTCCCGCCACTTGAATCCCCATTGGTCCTAGTTCTATTCTAGCAGCCAATGTTGCCCAGCATGTCTACGAGAAGGGATCTGAGTGGCTGCGTTTGGGGTGTGTAAGGTCAAAACTCTGCTGATTTCACACGGTGTCCTTTTGGAATTTATCCAGCAGCACCCTCTATGATCACACATGAAGGGGAAGAAAAGGGAGACAAACACAAAAGAGACAAAAAGGTCCCCAGTCTTGGCTGTGTTTTGATTTTTTTGGAATAGCAAACGTTTAGTTCTCGCTTATAATTCATGTTTAGAGCTGCTAGTTCTTCCACTAAAGGTTTGTGTGTGAAACTATCATAAACCACAACAAGAATGCATGGAGCGTGTGAACAGATTCTTTGTTGTCAAAGTAAGCCAAGAATACTACAGTGAATACTTTTTCCATTCACTCATCTTGTACTGACTGTAAAGTTAACCCCTAAATGTTTCGCCGGCCCGGTGGCCTAGAAGCAAACAGGTGTCTGTTCGATGTCACCAGTAGCTGAAATGTAATGCCACATATCACTCGAAGGCTTAAACTCCTGTGATTTAAGATATGATGACCTTTTTAATATATACAGATAAGTCCCCTGGTAGTCAGTTCATGGGATCATTCTTTGCAAACATGGAGTCACAAACATGACTTGGGGGGAGCTGGAATTGAACCAGCGAATCTTGGTTTTCACTGAAAGAACAGAGACAAAATATCGATTGATAAAATTGTCAGTAAATATTGCTTATGTCACCATTGCAAAGCGCTATCATTTCATAAAGAAATTGGACAAAAGATCAATCCTGAATTGTAATTTACTAAACTAAAGTATGTTCATTTCGTATTTTATTTTCAATCAACTGCATTCTGACTAATTTTATGTTACTACAGTGCTTTAAGAAATTACATGTAACAAAGCTTTGCATGATGAGTTATTACCTAGCAAGTCCTATGGTGTTTCCTTAGTGCAGTTATTATCACGTTCACCTAACACGCAAATGGTTAGGGTTACATTTAAATCAAATTACATTTTATGTCTAGACAATATGCATTGTTTAAATCATCATATAAAAAGAGTTTAAGAGCTTTGATATGTAAAAACTGAAATAAAGTAATTATTGAACGTATTTGCCTTGCTGTTGCTGTCATGATTTCATCTGGAGGGACGAAAGCATGACCAACTTAGGTGCCGAGGTGCCTAACTTGTTTGAGCAATTGGGTAGCCATGGTCCAAAAAAATTTGTGGGTTTCTTTTTTTTGGGTTGGGTTTTTTTTTATTTGCTTATTTTTTTTTTTTTTGTTATTTATTTCCCTTTTATTTTCTTTGTTATTGTATGTGTGTGTCTTGCTGTCAGTCACCCCTCTTGAGGGATATGACCAAGGTAGTTAGATAGATAGATAGATAGATAGATAGATTAAACGTATTATAGCAGGTATTTATCAAGATGTGAGATAAACCTTTGATTTGTTTCCAGTCAGTCTATTTGTATAAATGGTAAAAACATTTGGAATGGTGGCAAACTCTCTGATATGGCAGATGGCATAAAACATTAATTATAGTAACGCATTTATTAGTGCATAAGGAAAAATAAAACATGTGAAAATTAGCAGCTATGAAATGGAATGACACTTAGTAAAGATATGCAGTAATAAATAATAAAAAGACTTGGTTGTGGCTAAGACAAAGCCAAAGTTAATTTTAAATAAAAAGATCATAAGCGGCCATTTTCAATTGTGTTTTGAATCAATTTTACTGCTTCAAATTTAATTCATAGCAGCCCACGAATAAATAACATGGCATTTTGCCCACAGTAATTGAATCTTCTCGTGAGACTACCTGTCAAAGATAGGTCATTATTTTTGTTCAAATGACAATAGTATTCTAAATGCTGATTTGGCTTTTATTGTTTTCTTCTTTTTAAGCTTGGGCCTGAAAGAAAACGACCTCTGCAAATGGCAAAATAAATGAAAATAATGGTTGCTGACTTGTTTACCTGACTGCCCTTTTTGCACATCTGGTTAGCTGCTCCTCTTGCACTATTTGCGCTACTGTAAAATACTATACATAGCCATAATTATTTAGTATATTATTAGTACTCAATACTCCAACTCAATACAACATTTTATTTATATCTGTACATTCAAGGAAACTGTGCGGGTCAGATGTATCGACATTTCGCTCTGTATACACGTGTACTAGAATGACAATAAATTAGATCTGAATCTGAATCTGCTATGGTTGATCAGTGACAATGCCTTTGAATGACAGCATCACATTATTTCTGAGCCAGAATGATTAGCTGTCTTCGTGACTGACGGTTTTGAGGACATGTTTTGTTATTGTGTGTCACAAGGGAAACAATTTGTTAAGTCTGTCTCTGACTTTGTTCGTTACTTTGGTCCACTGTGTCTATTTTCATATTCAAACCTTTTGAGTTGTTCAATCTGATCAGGAAGGTGACTGCTTGTTCAAATTGTCCCACAAAGCCTTAGTAATCTTGTTGTGTTTGCTCTACGTCAGGGGTCGGGAACCTTCTTGACCCAAAAGTCCAGAATAACAACATATTTAGATTTTTTTCCCTCATTAGGAGAGAGCCACACCATATATTTTAAGACCAAATCCAACAAAATCACCAAACCAGCTCTGCAAACAAAAGCTAATCATTCAGCACATTTGATTTCACTGTGTGACGTTAGATCAGGGGCGGGCAAACCAATGCCCGCTGGGCTTTTTCATCCTGCCTAGGAAACAAAAATGGTCAAAAAATAACGAGATTATACAGTATGTCACAAAAGTGGGTACACAGCTCACATTTTTGCAGAGATTTCATTATAATGTTTGATGGAACATCATTGAAGAAACGTCATTTCGACACAATGAAATGAAGTATGTAAACAAAGGCAATGGCTTCCTGGAAAATATCCTCTGGTCTGATGAGACAAATATGAATTTATTTGGTTCAGATGGTGTGAAGCATGGCGTTGGGAACGTCAAAGTTTGGGGCTGCATGAGTGCAACTGGAGTTGGGGAGTTGCATTTCATTGAGGGAAACACAAACTCAAGGGTAATACTGTGAAAAACTGGAGCATACAAATGATCCTCTGCCTGGAGAAACTGGGTCGAGGGCAATGTCCCATTCTGACAATGACCCCAAATACACTTCTAAGACGACCAAAGCTTTTCTAAAGGATAAAGGACATGGACTGGCCAAGCAGGTCCTCAGATCTAAATCCAATAGAACATTTTTTTGGGCATCCTCAAGCGGAAGGTAGAGAAGCACAAGATCTCGAATATCCCCCAAATCATTCATGTTGTCATGGAGGAAGGGAAGAGCCTTCCAGTGGTAATTTGTGTGGCTCTAGTGAAATTCATTACCAGGAGGATTAAAGTGGGTCTGCAAAATCCTGGTGGCAACACAAATTATTGAATTTCAGAAACTTTTACTTAAGGGTGTACTCACTTTTGTTACCAGGGGTTTAGCTAATAATGGCTATATTTTATTTTATATTCGTATTGATATTTTACATTTTTTAAGGGGAAAATAAATGTACACTGCCATGAAAGCTTTACACAGACTACCTTTTTTTGTGTCAAAACGATGTTTCTACAGTGTTCAGTTAAACATTATCTCCTCAAAAATGTGATTGGTGTACACACTTTTGTGACATACTTTATGTAATACTAAATGAAGTACTACTTATAAAAAAGTCTGTTTTTCGTGGGTTTCTTTGTTGCCAATTACAGTATGCCTTCATTGTCCCTTTGTGTGTTTTAAAACAAAAATACTTTTGTGCCGGTGCTTGAAATCCTTGAAAATGAAAAATTTTAGTTGAATTTTCTTGAAACTGCTTGGAACTGTCTTTTTTTCACGATTGGCAGTCTGACTCTATAGACCACACAAAATTGAAAAAGAAATGTGTGAAAATGACACCGGCGTACAGGCTTCGGTGGCTTGTCATGATTGTCATGGGATGTGTCACCGGCCCCACCTGGTCGGACCCAAGAGGACAGCTCTGTTTAGAAAACTGGCTCTTTTGGCTCAGCTCACTGAGAACAGCCGGTTCCTCGGATTTTTTGTATGTGAATGATATATTGGCAATGATAATGAAACTCTACGCGATTATTTAGTAATTAGTAATTTCATGTTTTGTAGGGGATCCCTGCAAAGCACATGAAATATAAATAAAATATTCAGAGATTGACAAAAACAAATCTGTAAAATACAAAACAATTTCAGATTTTAAAACACTTAACAGATTTAATGTCAAACAACAACACAAAATCCCTGATAATTCAAAACAATAAAATACAAATTACATTTATTGTCAAGTCATGTTTATTTGTATAGCCCTTAATCACAAAGAGTCTCAAAGGGCTACACAGACCACAGATTATTGCATATCACAGGCTATTATGACACAATCCCCTGATCTAAAACCTACATGAGGGCAAACAACTCTTTAGTGATATAAGTAAATGCTGAAATGCAAATTTATGTTAACTATTTCCAATTCTATTTTAACTAATTCAGACACAATCATCTGAAAAACACACAACAATATATAAATGAAAGCAAGTAAAACAATTGGCAAAAGATCATCAGTCTCTAAGATTGAAAGATTGAATGCACATTGCTTTGAAGCAATAATTTCATTAAAATGAGTCCAAACTTGGCCTATTTTTCTGATTTTTATACATACAGTACTTTTTATTTTTTCGCCCTTTGTATTGAAATCCATTATAACTCACCACGTATATATACCGTATAGAGCCCTTTCTGTGTTTGTAAACAAGTGTGACGTAGCCATGTTGCCTGTACATAGAGCATAATGGCACAATTTATGTCAGTTTATAGCAGCCCGTTGATACAAAAAGTTCGTAGATCATAGATAGGAACAGCTAAAAATAGCACAAAGTATGTATTAGCAGCAAGATAGGGAGTTTATTCTATTCATGAAGGTAAAACAAAAAAAAAACGTTCTTTTGAGCAGCACTGGATTTCTCCCTATGAAAGTACTGGAACATTTTTAAAAATTGCCTTGAAAGTGCTTGAATTTGGCCGTGAAAACATTGTATGAACCCTGTATATGACTCGCAAGCCATAGGTACCCAAACCTTGCTCTACGTGATTTTATTTTTGTAATAGTTGTCAGGGAAGAATCCATTTGTGTACGTGTAGCAGCGCAGCAGGCTGAGGGACAGGAATTGAATGGAAAGCAGAGGTTGCCCCTCTCCCAAAGGACCTGCTGAAGGACGTGTGTGTGTTTGTGCCATGGCTTGAATGATGCTGCATGCAACATTAGGCAGATCAGTGGCGGACTGTGCATTTCACATTGAAGCCTTCAGTAGTTCTACGTCTGAATCAATTCAACTCTCAACTATTTTATGGCTATAGATTCTAGAGACGCCAATTTTCAGCTTGTTAGCAGGCTTTGTGAGAGCTTGATA